>NC_141832.1:7072208-7094708 GCF_982586985.1 Callionymus lyra | reverse complement strand
TATTAGCTTGAAAACATTAGCTTAAAAATATAAGCTTGAAAACATTAGCTTGAAAACATTAGCTTGACAACATTAGCTTGAAAACATTAGCTTGAAAACATTAGCTCAAACAACATTAGCTTGAAAATATTAGTGTGAAAACATTAGCTCAAACAACATTAGCTTAAAAATATTAGCTTGAAAACATTAGCTCAAACAACATTAGCTTAAAAATATTAGCTTGAAAACATTAGCTTGACAACATTAGCTTGAAAACATTATCTTTAAAACATTATCTTAAAAATGTTAGCTTGAAAACATTAGCTGGAAAACATTATCTCAAACAACATTGGCTTGAAAATATTAGTGTAAAAACATTAGCTTGAAAACAATAGCTTGAAAACATTATCTTTAAAACATTAGCTTAAAAATATTAGCTTTAAAATGATTAGCTCAAACAACATTAGCTTGAAAATATTAGTGTAAAAACATTAGCTTGAAAAAAATAGCTTGAAAACATAATCTTTAAAACATTAGCTTAAAAATATAAGCTTGAAAACATTAGCTTGAAAATATTAGCTTGAAAACATTAGCTTAAAAATATAAGCTTGAAAGCATTAGCTTGAAAACATTAGCTTGAAAACATTAGCTTGAAAACATTAGCTCAAACAACATTAGCTTGAAAATATTAGTATAAAAACATTAGCTTGAAAACATTAGCTTGAAAACATTAGCTTGAAAACATTAGCTTGAAAATATTAGTATAAAAACATTAGCTTGAAAACATCTCGAGCGTCTCGTCTCTCGAGCGTCTCGACTCGTCCTCGCGGTACTCGTACCTGACGAAATCAAACTCATTTGTCACGATGGCCGCTCGTTAGTCTTCAGCTCATTACCGAGCGCGAGACTAATGAGTGCATCAGCGTCTCTGACGGCGAGTTAATAACGTTAAAAATAAATTAATGTCGATCAGGCGCCGTGAGCAGCGCGAGCGTGAGAACCAGTCAGGAGGAAACTCTGCGTCGTTCAGGCGTGAGTCGTCCTGACCCGGTTCTGATGAGCAGGTCCGGGTTCACGTCCATCATCCCGTGTTCGTCACGTCGACAGAACGTGGAGCGAGAGAAGTTTACTTCCTACTCTTCTTCTTGAGAGAATCTTTCCTTAACTGTTTTTTTTTCACTTTTGTGAAGAAACAGAGAAGAAGAAGACAACGAGAAGAGAAAGAAAAGAAGAAGAAACAGAAAAGAAGAAGAAGAAGAAGTGAAGTTTACTTTCTTCTCTTCTTCTTGAGAGAACTTTTACTAATTGTTTTTTTTTTCACTTTTGTGAAGAAACATAGAAAAAGAAGAAACATAAAAAGAAGAGGAAGAAAAGAAGAAGAAAAGTTGAAGATGAAGAAAATAAGAAGAAAAGTTGAAGAGGAACAAAAGAAGAAGAAGAAACAGAAAAGAAGAAGGAGAAGAGAAGTTTACTTTCTTCTCTTCTTCTTGAGATAATTTTTCCTAATTGTTAACTAATTGTTTTTTTTTCACTTTTGTGAAGAAACATAGAAAAAGAAGAAACATAAAAAGAAGAGGAAGAAAAGAAGAAGAAGAAAAGTAGATGAGGAAGAAAAGAAGGATAAGAAACCGAAAAGAAGAAGAAGATGAGAAGTTTACTTTCTTCTCTTCTTCTTGAGATAATTTTTCCTAAATCGTTTTTTTTTTGAAGAAAAAGAGAAGAAGAAGAAGAAACAGAAAAGTTAGAAGAAAAAGAAATGAAGAAGAAGAAACAGAAAAGAACAAGAGAAAGAAAAGAAGAAGAAGAAAACTCTGAGGAATAAACTCATTTACATATTTCACTCCTTCTTCCAGTGTTTGCTGCAACTTCTCTGGAGATAAACACGAAGTCACTTCATCAAAAGTCCATGAAAGATTCTCCAGAAGTTCTGCAGGTGTTTTCTGGAGTCGAGATGAAAGATCTGCAGCAGGAGTGAAGATGGACGAGTGAAGATGGATGAGTGAAGATGGATGAGTGAAGATGGATGAGTGAAGACGGACGAGTGAAGACGGACGAGTGAAGACGGACGAGTGAAGATGGACGAGTGAAGATGGACGAGTGAAGACGGATGAGTGAAGATGGACGAGTGAAGATGGTCGAGTGAAGACGGATGAGTGAAGACGGACGAGTGAAGACGGACGAGTGAAGACGGAAGAGTGAAGATGGATGAGTGAAGACGGACGAGTGAAGAAGGACGAGTGAAGATGGACGAGTGAAGACGGACGAGTGAAGATGGACGAGTGAAGATGGACGAGTGAAGACGGAAGAGTGAAGATGGATGAGTGAAGATGGACGAGTGAAGATGGACGAGTGAAGACGGACGAGTGAAGACGGACGAGTGAAGACGGAAGAGTGAAGATGGATGAGTGAAGACGGACGAGTGAAGAAGGACGAGTGAAGATGGACGAGTGAAGACGGACGAGTGAAGATGGACGAGTGAAGATGGATGAGTGAAGATGGACGAGTGAAGATGGACGAGTGAAGACGGATGAGTGAAGACGGACGAGTGAAGACGGACGAGTGAAGACGGAAGAGTGAAGATGGATGAGTGAAGACGGACGAGTGAAGAAGGACGAGTGAAGATGGACGAGTGAAGACGGACGAGTGAAGATGGACGAGTGAAGATGGACGAGTGAAGACGGAAGAGTGAAGATGGATGAGTGAAGATGGACGAGTGAAGATGGACGAGTGAAGACGGATGAGTGAAGACGGACGAGTGAAGACGGACGAGTGAAGACGGACGAGTGAAGACGGACGAGTGAAGATGGACGAGTGAAGATGGACAAGTGAAGACGGACGAGTGAAGATGGACAAGTGAAGACGGACGAGTGAAGATGGACGAGTGAAGATGGACAAGTGAAGACGGACTAGTGAAGATGGACGAGTGAAGATGGACGAGTGAAGATGGACAAGTGAAGACGGACGAGTGAAGACGGACGAGTGAAGATGGACGAGTGAAGATGGACGAGTGAAGATGGACGAGTGAAGACGGATGAGTGAAGACGGACGAGTGAAGACGGACGAGTGAAGACGGAAGAGTGAAGATGGATGAGTGAAGACGGACGAGTGAAGAAGGACGAGTGAAGATGGACAAGTGAAGACGGACGAGTGAAGATGGACGAGTGAAGATGGATGAGTGAAGATGGACGAGTGAAGATGGACGAGTGAAGACGGATGAGTGAAGACGGACGAGTGAAGACGGACGAGTGAAGACGGAAGAGTGAAGATGGATGAGTGAAGACGGACGAGTGAAGAAGGACGAGTGAAGATGGACGAGTGAAGACGGACGAGTGAAGATGGACGAGTGAAGATGGACGAGTGAAGACGGAAGAGTGAAGATGGATGAGTGAAGATGGACGAGTGAAGATGGACGAGTGAAGACGGATGAGTGAAGACGGACGAGTGAAGACGGACGAGTGAAGATGGACGAGTGAAGATGGACAAGTGAAGACGGACGAGTGAAGATGGACTAGTGAAGATGGACAAGTGAAGACGGACGAGTGAAGATGGACAAGTGAAGACGGACGAGTGAAGATGGACGAGTGAAGATGGACGAGTGAAGACGGACGAGTGAAGATGGACAAGTGAAGACGGACGAGTGAAGATGGACGAGTGAAGATGGACGAGTGAAGATGGACAAGTGAAGACGGACGAGTGAAGATGGACAAGTGAAGACGGACGAGTGAAGATGGACGAGTGAAGATGGACGAGTGAAGATGGACAAGTGAAGACGGACGAGTGAAGATGGACAAGTGAAGACGGACGAGTGAAGACGGACGAGTGAAGATGGACGAGTGAAGATGGACGAGTGAAGACAGACGACATGAACTCTGTGGTGTGAAGCCAATTTGAGCGTCTGATCCCGTCTCCACGGCGATGAGCGGCCGTCACGGGAGCGTCCGGACGGGAGGATAACGAGGAGGGGGTCGGCGTCTTCTGGACTCATCCGAGCGAGGATAGCGAGGACGGGCGAGAAGACCCTAAACCCCAAACCGCACATAATTAAAATGGCTTCCCGCACACGTCTGAGCTAACAACCGGCCGCTCTGGTTGCCGTGGAGACGCAGACTTCATCCCTGACTTGGACGCTCGTCGCGGAGTCAGAACGACTTCACACCTGAAGCGTCAGCATCTTAGAGTTCTGACACATTATTAGTTCTGACCCATGACCCGGTGACACGTGACCCGGTGACACGTGACCCGGTGACACGTGACCCGGTGACACGTGACCTTCCGCACAAATGACCTTCAATGCATCAGTTTCACCTGCAGCTAGCACCGTTAGCAACAAGCTAAACTAACGCAGCGTTAAGAAAAGGCTCACGTGTTGCTTGAAACCTTGGCTCGTGGTAGGGTATGATTGGATTACATGTAGCATCAGTGACGTCATTTGACTGGAGACATGATAGCTTGAAAACTATTAGCTTGAAAACATTATCTTGAAAACATTAGCTTGTAAACATAAGCTTGTAAAAATTAGCTTGAAAACATTAGCTTGAAAACATAAGCTTGAAAACATTAGCTTGAAAACATTAGCTTGAAAAACATTAGCTTGAAAAACATTAGCTTGAAAGCATTAGCTTGAAAAACATTAGCTTGAAAGCATTAGCTTGAAAACATCAGCTTGAAAAACATTAGCTTGAAAGCATTATCTTGAAAACATTAGCTTGAAAACATTAGCTTGAAAACATTAGCTTGAAAGCATTATCTTGAAAACATTAGCTTGAAAACATTATCTTGAAAACATTAGCTTGAAAACATTATCTTGAAAACATTATCTTGAAAACATTATCTTGAAAACATTAGCTTGAAAACATTAGCTTGAAAAACATTATCTTGAAAACATTATCTTGAAAACATTAGCTTGAAAACATTAGCTTGAAAACATTATCTTGAAAACATTATCTTGAAAACATTAGCTTGAAAACATTAGCTTACAAACATTAGCTTGAAAAACATTACCTTGAAAAACATTATCTTGAAAACATTATCTTGAAAACATTAGCTTGAAAGCATTAGCTTGAAAACATTAGCTTGAAAACATTAGCTTGAAAACATAATCTTGAAAACATTAGCTTGAAAACATTAGCTTGAAAACATTATCTTGAAAACATAATCTTGAAAACATTATCTTGAAAACATTAGCTTGAAAACATTAGCTTGAAAACTTTAACTTGAAAACTTTAGCACCGTTAGCAACAAGCTAAACTAGCGCAGCATTAAGAAAAGGCTCACGTGTTGCTTGAGACCTTGGCTCGTGGCCGGGTTTGAGTGACGTCACCTGTGCTGTCTTGTATCGTCACTCAAAGAAACAGTGTCTTGAAAAGAACAGGACGTCGAAGCGTTACGGGGGTGCTGCTCTTGAAGGAGTTGAAAAGTTTGTGTTTCTCAGACGTGGTGCCACAGACGACCAGCAGGTGGCGCAGGAACAGGAAACAACCGAACAGAAAGTTCCTGGTTGACCTCGTGACCTCGGAGCGGACGCCGTCAGCGCGACTGACAAACCGAACAACAAGCACGAAGTTCCTCCTCATCCATCACACGCCGTCGCCGTCCTCGTCCCATTCACTCGCAGCGACACGGGCGCGGGAGGACAAGGCAGCGGCGGAGGATAAGGCGGCGACGCGGGAGCAGGAAATTGAATGTCAAGGATCCTTGTTCGCGTCTGACGGACGCTCGGAGCGTCGTCCTCCGTGGACGGGAGGAGCAGGAGAGACAAAGGAAGAGTGATGGAGGAGAATACAGTGCAGAAGAAAGGAGGGAGGAACAGAAGACAGGAGAGGTGAGCGGAGGTCTGGACGGAGACAATCGTCTCCTTCAGGACCATCGACCGCAGACGACACTTCCTTTGACGCGACAGAGAAGCTTCGGAGTCTGAGGTTGAAGTTTGTTGTAGGTTTTCACTGAGTTGTGAGTCCGTGTGAAGACGAAGTCGTTTGCAACGAGTCGCCTGACCTAGAAGATAGAGAAGGACTCAAGGTCACTGCGGTCGGCAACACCATCGTGGCTGGTGAGGTCACGACCTCTCGTCGTGGGTCGGTCGAGGCGCACACATTCACAGGTGCTCTCGTTACTGCCGCGTCATCCTACCTCTGACGCCGAGGGAGGAGAGAGAGTGCGGAGGCAGCCAAGCAGCATCTCAGCAGGGGATGAAGTTTGATTGTGTTTGGATGTAAACGTCGACACTTGGTGACTTCGTTACATACATAGATGGCTTTCCAGGGTCTCCAGTTGCATCTGGAAAAAGTAGGTCAATCAACTGGGAAGCCTAAAGTCAAGGTGACATGGCGGATTTGAACCTTCATCCCATGTGGCCGTCGCAGTCTCGGGTCAATCTGACCCGGCATCAGATCTTGTCAGACTTTCTCACCGTCCACGACGACTCGAGACACACCCGGAGTCTCTGGTTCGAGCTCCGCCTCCTAAAGAGGATCCGAGGTCTTTGGATTCGGGACCGGCTAGTCAGGGCCGCAGGGGAGGAGGATTCGCTGACACACTCGTTTATGAACGAGTGATTAGCATCAGAGACGGACGGAGGGCGCGGGAGAGACTGTGGGAGGACGAGGAGAAGCGGATGACAGGTTCCAAACAAACTGTCGGGGACGGACCCGAGGGACGAGGTCGGCGTAATTCGCTTATAAATGGCCCAATTAGCCGTGGACGGCGCCGCGGACGGATGCTGGACGCGGCGTAGCAGAGCCGCCGTAATTACTGGCTAACTTCGCCAATTATTCCGCCGTCGCGCGCGGGAAGTTAGCGGCGGCACCTGCTCGTTCACGCCGCTCGCTGTCGACCTCCTTCAACATCACGAGAGGCGTGTGTTCGAGCAGCAGCTGGAAGATTTCCCACAATTCCTGAGACACACTCGCAGTCCAGGGACGTCTCCATGGACAGTCAGAACCAGGAGCCCAGGGTCACAAGTCTTCACGACTCTACAGGACTAGCTAGTGTAGTTACACTAGGTCTGACACAGGTTCTAGTTCAAGTTAACGACGAACGACAACAGGAAACGAGTGATAAAAGTAAAGTCAGTGAATCAACAAAATAAAACGTTAAATGACTTTTAATTCACAAATTCTTCAACATTCCATGACTTTAACACCAAATTAAATATTTTATTTCTTCACGTTTTTCATACTTTTTTAGTTTTTGTGTAAATGTTTTTTCTTGTATTCATGGAAATAATTTAGTTGTATTTTTGTGCTTTTTCTTTTTAGCAATATTTCTGTTTTTCATGATTATTATTTTAATGTTTCGTGTTTTTTATCTATGTTGTGTAATTGTGTGATTACATTTTTATGTTGTGTACTTTTTTATGTTGTGTACTTTTTTATGTTGTGTACTTTTTTATGTTGTGTCCTTTTTATGTTGTGTACTTTTTTAAGTTGTGTACTTTTTTATGTTGTGTACTTTTTATGTTGTGTCCTTTTTTATGTTGTGTACTTTTCTATGTAGTGTACTTTTTTATGTTGTGTACTTTTCTATGTAGTGTACTTTTTTATGTTGTGTACTTTTTTATGTTGTGTACTTTTATATGTTGTGTACTTTTCTATGTAGTGTACTTTTCTATGTTGTGTACTTTTCTATGTAGTGTACTTTTTTATGTTGTGTACTTTTTTATGTTGTGTACTTTTTATGTTGTGTACTTTTATATGTTGTGTACTTTTCTATGTAGTGTACTTTTCTATGTTGTGTACTTTTCTATGTTGTGTACTTTTTTATGTTGTGTGTATTTGTTGGATTCTTTTTTATTATTCGTTGTATTTTCTTTTTGTTTTCTGGGATCATTTTGTTTCTTCTTATAATTATGTGTTTATTAATTTCACTTCTTCATGGCTTTGTGACCCTGGTCTGGAGAAGTTATACAAATAAAAATTACTTACTTACTTACTTAACTCTTCAAACATCAGCTGTTTTGATTGACACACGTCTGATCCAGTCAAATCTCTTAGTGCTCCACTCAGTGGGCGGAGCTTATCCCAAAGAAAGTCTCATTGGTTGATGTTTTGGTCCAATCAGCTTCACCCACTGTGTTCTTGAGTGTGTAGAGTCAATAAAGTTGTCGTTACATTAACACAATATGACTGATGAACTGATGACATCATCACTCTGCGTTTGTTCGCGTCCGTCCACGAGCGTCCAGTTCTCGGAATAGAACTTCCCGCCCGAACCCTCGACCTCTGACCTTTACCGCCTCTTCTCGTCTGAATGTTGCGAAGGTGAGAAACCGACGCCGCGCGACTTTATTAATTTAATCAGATCGTTTCCGTCTCTCGCGCCATTTCACGCGCGGCGGCACACGGCAGACGCACAAACACACGCACGGCAGACGCACAAACACACGCACGGCAGACGCACAAACACACGCACGGCAGACGCACAAACACACACACGGCAGACACACACACGGCAGACACACACGGCCGACGCACAGCAGACGCACAAACACGCAAGGCAGACGCACAAACACACGCACGGCAGACGCACAAACACACGCACGGCAGGCGCACAAACACACGCACGGCAGACGCACAAACACACGCACGGCAGACGCACAAACACACGCACAGACGCACAAACACACGCGGGAGGATGAATAAATCATGGGGGAACACAGTCGCAATATTAAGTCGCGTCGCCTGCAGCTTCGCCGCCGACAGATCCGTCTCCGCGCCGTCGACTGCGAGCACTTATCCCAGAACTTAATTACCACAACAAATGATGATTGCGCTGATGGAGCGACAATAATTCCAGGTTATTATGATTCTTACACCTAAGGTTGTGTTTGGATCGTCGAGCCCGTCGGGACTCGATCCACGTCCATGGGAATAAAAAGTTGTTTGTCGTCATTTTTCACCTCAACTTAATGAGAAGGAAGTTTCTCGAGTTCCATCCGGCGCCGCAACATCTTGAAGGTTCTGTCACCGACTTGTGTGTCTTCCTACCGTCATCGACGACAAATTGTTTAACGTCAACAACACAAAACAAGTGAGTGTGTGAGCATAAGTGAGACTCGAACCCATGACTCGCCGCAGATGTCTCTTCCTCTTTCATTGTTGTCGTTGTTGTTTT
Source organism: Callionymus lyra (assembly GCF_982586985.1). NCBI lineage: Eukaryota > Metazoa > Chordata > Actinopteri > Syngnathiformes > Callionymidae > Callionymus > Callionymus lyra. Next base: position 7,085,618 of record NC_141832.1, on the reverse strand, counting down.
CAATAGTGGACGTTGTTGTTGTTGTTTTCAATCGTGGAAGTTGTTGTTGTTTTCAATCGTGGATGTTGTTGTTGTTTTCAATCGTGGACGTTGTTGTTGTTGTTTTCAATCGTGGACGTTGTTGTTGTTGTTTTCAATCGTGGAAGTTGTTGTTGTTATCAATCGTGGAAGTTGTTGTTGTTGTTTTCAATCGTGGAAGTTGTTGTTGTTTTCAATCGTGGACGTTGTTGTTGTTGTTTTCAATCATGGAAGTTGTTGTTGTTTTCAATCGTGGACGTTGTTGTTGTTGTTTTCAGTCGTGGACGTTGTTGTTGTTTTCAATCGTAGACGTTGTTGTTTTCAGTCGTGGACGTTATTGTTGTTTTCAATCGTGGACATTGTTGTTGTTTTCAGTCGTGGACGTTGTTGTTGTTTTCAGTCGTGGACGTTGTTGTTGTTTTCAATCGTAGACGTTGTTGTTGTTTTCAGTCGTGGACGTTGTTGTTGTTTTCAGTCGTGGACGTTGTTGTCGTTTTCAATCGTGGACGTTGTTGTTGTTTTCAATCGTGGACGTTGTTGTTGTTTTCAATCGTAGACGTTGTTGTTTTCAGTCGTGGACGTTATTGTTGTTTTCAATCGTGGACGTTGTTGTTGTTTTCAGTCGTGGACGTTGTTGTTGTTTTCAATCGTAGACGTTGTTGTTTTCAGTCGTGGACGTTGTTGTTGTTTTCAATCGTAGACGTTGTTGTTTTCAGTCGTGGACGTTGTTGTTGTTTTCAATCGTAGACGTTGTTGTTTTCAGTCGTGGACGTTATTGTTGTTTTCAATCGTGGACGTTGTTGTTGTTTTCAGTCGTGGACGTTATTGTTGTTTTCAGTCGTGGATGTTGTTGTTGTTTTCAGTCGTGGACGTTATTGTTGTTTTCAATCGTGGACGTTGTTGTTGTTGTTTTCAATCCTGGAAGTTGTTGTTGTTTTCAATCGTAAAAGTCGTTGTTGTTTTCAATCGTGGACGTTGTTGTTGTTGTTTTCAATCGTGGATGTTGTTGTTGTTTTCAGTCGTGGACGTTGTTGTTTTCAGTCGTGGACGTTATTGTTGTTTTCAATCGTGGACGTTGTTGTTGTTTTCAGTCGTGGACGTTATTGTTGTTTTCAATCGTGGATGTTGTTGTTGTTTTCAGTCGTGGACGTTGTTGTTGTTTTCAATCGTGGACGTTGTTGTTGTTTTCAGTCGTGGACGTTATTGTTGTTTTCAATCGTGGACGTTGTTGTTGTTTTCAGTCGTGGACGTTGTTGTCGTTTTCGATCGTGGACGTTGTTGTTGTTGTTTTGAAGGTGCTGTGAAGAAGGAATGAGCTCCATGGCAGAGGTAGAGACTCTATATACTCACAGTGACTACACAACGATTGTGTTTGCGGACGAGACTCGTTATAAACCCGTGAACACAGAGAAACAAAAGTCTTAATAATGTACTAATAACGTAACATTTGATATTTGATCAACATTTGTCTCCAAACCTTGAAGACGAAACAACGGCAGATCAGAACGACATTCATCGTTATTATTGATCTAACGTTCGACGTCCGTTGAAGAATAAACATCTCGACTCTTTCATTTCCTGCTCGCGAGCGACTCGACTAAAGACGAGTCGTAAAGTGTTCGCTCAGGAAGGAGTGAATCTCAGACGCTCATTAAAAATGTATTTGCAAATCAGCCGCAGATGAAAGTGAGACGCGCAATAAAGGTCGTGGCGTGTTGTTTACATTCTTAATGTCACGGCGGCGGCGGCGGCGGCGAAGGAAAGCGATTGAGACGCAACAATGTGGGCGTCGAATTAGAGGGAAATTGAGGGGAAACGGCGGCGCTGATGGAAAAACTGCCTCCCAGGATCCGCCTCGGGACCCTCAGGACGCACACGAACCTGCACCAGCCACTTCCTGAGACCACGGCTGACGGCGCCACCTTCAGGCGGCGTTCGCAGCTCAGAGCGTCGCTCGCTAACTCTGGACGAGGAGTCGTCGACCAATCACAGGCCGGAACTCTGGAGATACGATTCTTACTCTCTGGTCGGCCATTTTGACATTCTGCAAACTTTAGACCTAGAGGGTTCAATGTGTGTGTGTGTAGAGGGTTCAAGGTGTGTGTGTAGAGGGTTCAAGGTGTGTGTGTGGAGGGTTCAAGGTGTGTGTGTGGAGGGTTCGAGGTGTGTGTGTGTAGAGGGTTCAAGGTGTGTGTGTGGAGGGTTCGAGGTGTGTGTGTAGAGGGTTCGAGGTGTGTGTGTGTGTTGAGGGTTCAAGGTGTGTGTGTTGAGGGTTCGAGGTGTGTGTGTAGAGGGTTCAAGGTGTGTGTGTAGAGGGTTCGAGGTGTGTGTGTAGAGGGTTCGAGGTGTGTGTGTAGAGGGTTCGAGGTGTGTGTGTGTGTTGAGGGTTCAAGGTGTGTGTGTTGAGGGTTCGAGGTGTGTGTGTTGAGGGTTCGAGGTGTGTGTGTAGAGGGTTCGAGGTGTGTGTGTGTAGAGGGTTCGAGGTGTGTGTGTAGAGGGTTCAATGTGTGTGTATGTTGAGGGTTCGAGGTGTGTGTGTGTAGAGGGTTCGAGGTGTGTGTGTGTAGAGGGTTCGAGGTGTGTGTGTGTAGAGGGTTCGAGGTGTGTGTGTAGAGGGTTCAAGGTGTGTGTGTTGAGGGTTCAAGGTGTGTGTGTGTAGAGGGTTCAAGGTGTGTGTGTGTAGAGGGTTCAAGGTGTGTGTGTGTAGAGGGTTCAAGGTGTGTGTGTTGAGGGTTCAATGTGTGTGTGTGTGTAGAGGGTTCGAGGTGTGTGTGTTGAGGGTTCAAGGTGTGTGTGTGTTGAGGGTTCAAGGTGTGTGTGTAGAGGGTTCGAGGTGTGTGTGTGTAGAGGGTTCAAGGTGTGTGTGTGTAGAGGGTTCAAGGTGTGTGTGTTGAGGGTTCAAGGTGTGTGTGTGTGGAGGGTTCAAGGTGTGTGTGTAGAGGGTTCAAGGTGTGTGTCTGTGGAGGGTTCAAGGTGTGTGTGTGTAGAGGGTTCAAGGTGTGTGTGTTGAGGGTTCAATGTGTGTGTGTGTGTAGAGGGTTCAAGGTGTGTGTGTTGAGGGTTCAAGGTGTGTGTGTTGAGGGTTCAAGGTGTGTGTGTGTGGAGGGTTCAAGGTGTGTGTCTGTGGAGGGTTCAAGGTGTGTGTGTGTAGAGGGTTCAAGGTGTGTGTGTTGAGGGTTCAATGTGTGTGTGTGTGTAGAGGGTTCGAGGTGTGTGTGTTGAGGGTTCAATGTGTGTGTGTTGAGGGTTCAAGGTGTGTGTGTTGAGGGTTCAAGGTGTGTGTGTAGAGGGTTCAAGGTGTGTGTGTTGAGACTCTCAAGAGCGCCCCCTACTGAGCCCACAGGCGAGGTGCTTCAGGAGGCGTCACCTGTCAGTCAAGCGTGATTGACTGACAGGTGACGCTGTCGGCGACGCCAGTGTTTCCAGTGAATGAAGATTCATTTCATCGAAGAGTAATTAACGAGCTCGAGGATCTTCAGAGTCTCACGAGAGTCGACGACGGTTTTGTCTTTTGTCCTGATGACGTCTGGGATCCTGGGCCGCGTTTGTGTAATAGTGTCGTGACCGAGTCACACAATTACACTTGTGTGTCTCAGTCAGACTTGTGTGTCTCAGTCAGACTTGTGTGTCTCAGTCAGACTTGTGTGTCTCTGTCAGACTTGTGTGTCTCAGTCAGACTTGTGTGTCTCAGTCAGACTTGTGTGTCTCAGTCTGACTTGTGTGTCTCAGTCAGACTTTTGTGTCTCATGTCAGACTTGTGTGTCTCACTCAGACTTGTGTGTCTCAGTCAGACTTGTGTGTCTCAGTCTGACTTGTGTGTCTCAGTCTGACTTGTGTGTCTGAGTCTGACTTGTGTGTCTCAGTCTGACTTGTGTGTCTCATGTCAGACTTGTGTGCCTCAGTCAGACTTGTGTGTCTCAGTCAGACTTGTGTGTCTCAGTCTGACTTGTGTGTCTCAGTCTGACTTGTGTGTCTCATGTCAGACTTGTGTGCCTCAGTCAGACTTGTGTGTCTCAGTCAGTCTTGTGTGTCTCATGTCAGACTTGTGTGCCTCACTCAGACTTGTGTGTCTCACTCAGACTTGTGTTTCTCACTCAGACTTGTGAGTGACTCACTCAGACTTGTGTGTCTCACTCAGACTTGTGTGTCTCACTCAGACTTGTGTGTCTCACTCAGACTTGTGTGTCTCAGTCAGACTTGTGTGTCTCAGTCAGACTTGTGTGTCTCAGTCTGACTTGTGTGTCTCAGTCTGATTAGTGTGTCTCAGTCTGACTTGTGTGTCTCAGTCAGTCTTGTGTGTCTCATGTCAGACTTGTGTGCCTCAGTTAGACTTGTGTGTCTCACTCAGACTTGTGTGTCTCACTCAGACTTGTGTGTCTCAGTCAGACTTGTGTGTCTCACTCAGACTTGTGTGTCTCACTCAGACTTGTGTGTCTCAGTCAGACTTGTGTGTCTCATGTCTGACTTGTGTGTCTCAGTCTGACTTGTGTGCCTCAGTCAGACTTGTGTGTCTCAGTCAGACTTGTGTGTCTCACTCAGACTTGTGTGTCTCACTCAGACTTGTGTGTCTCACTCAGACTTGTGTGTCTCAGTCAGACTTGTGTGTCTCAGTCTGACTTGTGTGTCTCAGTCAGACTTGTGTGTCTCAGTCTGACTTGTGTGTCTCATGTCAGACGTGTGTGCCTCAGTCAGACTTGTGTGTCTCAGTCAGTCTTGTGTGTCTCATGTCAGACTTGTGTGCCTCAGTCAGACTTGTGTGTCTCACTCAGACTTGTGTGTCTCACTCAGACTTGTGTGTCTCAGTCAGACTTGTGTGTCTCAGTCAGACTTGTGTGTCTCAGTCAGACTTGTGTGTCTCACTCAGACTTGTGTGTCTCACTCAGACTTGTGTGTCTCAATCAGACTTGTATGTCTCACTCAGACTTGTGTGTCTCAGTCAGACTTGTGTGTCTCACTCAGACTTGTGTGTCTCACTCAGACTTGTGTGTCTCAGTCAGACTTGTGTGCCTCACTCAGACTTGTGTGACTCACTCAGACTTGTGTGTCTCAATCAGACTTGTGTGTCTCAGTCTGACTTGTGTGTCTCAGTCTGACTTGTGTGTCTCAGTCTGACTTGTGTGTCTCATGTCAGACTTGTGTGCCTCAGTCAGACTTGTGTGTCTCAGTCAGACTTGTGTGTCTCAGTCTGACTTGTGTGTCTCAGTCTGACTTGTGTGTCTCAGTCTGACTTGTGTGTCTCATGTCAGACTTGTGTGCCTCAGTCAGACTTGTGTGTCTCAGTCAGTCTTGTGTGTCTCATGTCAGACTTGTGTGCCTCACTCAGACTTGTGTGTCTCACTCAGACTTGTGTGTCTCACTCAGACTTGTGAGTGACTCACTCAGACTTGTGTGTCTCACTCAGACTTGTGTGTCTCACTCAGACTTGTGTGTCTCACTCAGACTTGTGTGTCTCACTCAGACTTGTGTGTCTCAGTCAGACTTGTGTGTCTCAGTCTGACTTGTGTGTCTCAGTCTGACTTGTGTGTCTCATGTCAGACTTGTGTGCCTCAGTCAGACTTGTGTGTCTCAGTCAGTCTTGTGTGTCTCATGTCAGACTTGTGTGCCTCAGTCAGACTTGTGTGTCTCACTCAGACTTGTGTGTCTCACTCAGACTTGTGTGTCTCACTCAGACTTGTGTGTCTCACTCAGACTTGTGTGTCTCAATCAGACTTGTGTGTCTCACTCAGACTTGTGTGTCTCAGTCAGACTTGTGTGTCTCACTCAGACTTGTGTGTCTCAGTCAGACTTGTGTGTCTCAGTCTGACTTGTGTGTCTCAGTCTGACTTGTGTGTCTCATGTCAGACTTGTGTGCCTCAGTCAGACTTGTGTGTCTCAGTCAGTCTTGTGTGTCTCATGTCAGACTTGTGTGCCTCAGTCAGACTTGTGTGTCTCACTCAGACTTGTGTGTCTCACTCAGACTTGTGTGTCTCAGTCAGACTTGTGTGTCTCAGTCAAACTTGTGTGTCTCAGTCAGACTTGTGTGTCTCATTCAGACTTGTGTGTCTCAATCAGACTTGTGTGTCTCACTCAGACTTGTGTGTCTCACTCAGACTTGTGTGTCTCACTCAGACTTGTGTGTCTCACTCAGACTTGTGTGTCTCTGCTATGAAGGATCTGGTGATATTTTGCCTACTCGACCGAAAACTTCAATTTTTCCTCCTCGTCCTCTTGCTTGTGTGTGTGTGTGTGTGTGTGTTGTGTGTGTGTGTGTGCATGTGCGTGTGTGTGTGCGTGTGTGTGTGTGTGTGTGCTCAGGGAGCAGCTGGAGCATCTGCACTCGTCTCCTCTGACAGCAGCGCGGCATATGGCGAGCTGCGGTGAAGGATGGCGTTGTCACCGAGCAAAGTGTTACCACCGTCACGAGCGGCAGATCCTGGAGGAAGAAGCAGCCGAACGTCCTCCTCATCCATCCTCACCCGCCTCACCCGGGGCGGGGGGGACACGGCCCACGAGTCACGAGCCGACATCACCTGTCCAGGTGCGTGAGTCGCACGACTGTCAGTGAGTCGTCCACCAGGGGGCGTCACACAGCGAGTGAACTCATTGACTCGTCGTGCTGCCGAACTGCACCCGTGAGTCTGTGACTCAACGAGCAAGACAGGAAGTGAGTAAAACTCCAGTAAAGGAAACAGGAGTGAATCAGAAACTTGTGTTTCTGAATCCCTGTGACTCGACTTAAATGAGTCACGAGGCAACCTCCCATTTCTGCTTTTGATCTGAGCGAGTCACTCTGACATAAGAGTCACTGTGACTCCATCAGTGAATCCCACATATTTGAGTCAGTCGCTGTGACTCGTGTTCAAACCACATCCTTCTCACTCAAGTCTCATGAGTCACAGCTCGTGACTCGAGTCATTCAATCATGCAAATAACCAAATCACACACATGTGAGTCACTGAATCGTATCCGAGTAACCCTTGAGTCACTGGCGTCCGATCAGAGCGAGTCACTACGAGAGCCACGACAGATCGTCTCGACAGACACGAGGGTTTGAATCGCTGGGATCCGGAGTGACTCGAGAATATGAACGAGTCCCGATTGTGAGTCAGGATTCACGGCTCTTCAGTCAAGATTCTCTCTTCTGTCGCTTCATTTATGTGCAAATCAGCGACAAGAAGCGACTCCTTCAGACGTATTAAAGCAGAGACTAAAGAATCGATTCGTCATTATCAGCCGTCGTTCCTCGCACTCGTCTGCAGGCTCCGGATCCTCGGAGGAAGAAAAGGAATCGATGGATGAAGTTCCGAAGAGAAACTTCAACTTATGGATTTTCTTGCCTCGGATTTGAATCTTTGGATTTGAAACAACAAACAAGAACCAGAAGGAAGTGAAGAACAAAGACGGTGACAGGAAGTGAGTGGGACTCGTATGTCAGAGAACTGAAATGATCCGCTGGAATCACACAAGAGACACGCACACAAAAAAAACACACAAAATTGTACATATTTGAGTCAGTCCCTGTGACTCTTATGTTGAACTGAACCGCACACACACTCGAATGACTCGATAAGAAATGAGTTCTAAGAGCTGCTGAATCATGTCTGAGTCGCATCTGTGACTCGTCTCCATAAGTGTTTGAATCTAAGAGTCTCTGACTGACGTCTGGAACCAGGAAGAGGATTTAAGAGTGAGAACCTCTCATGTCTCGTGACATGAACGAGGGTCAGATGAGTGAGAACCTCTCATGTCTCGTGACCTGAACGAGGGTCAGACGAGTGAGAACCTCTCATGTCTCGTGACCTGAACGAGGGTCAGACGAGTGAGAACCTCTCATGTCTCGTGACATGAACGAGGGTCAGATGGGTGAGAACCTCTCATGTCTCGTGACATGAACGAGGGTCAGATGAGTGAGAACCTCTCATGTCTCGTGACCTGAACGAGGGTCAGACGAGTGAGAACCTCTCATGTCTCGTGACATGAACGAGGGTCAGATGGGTGAGAACCTCTCATGTCTCGTGACATGAACGAGGGTCAGATGAGTGAGAACCTCTCATGTCTCGTGACCTGAACGAGGGTCAGACGAGTGAGAACCTCTCATGTCTCGTGACATGAACGAGGGTCAGATGGGTGAGAACCTCTCATGTCTCGTGACATGAACGAGGGTCAGATGAGTGAGAACCTCTCATGTCTCGTGACCTGAACGAGGGTCAGACGTGTGAGAACCTCTCATGTCTCGTGACCTGAACGAGGGTCAGACGAGAGAGAACCTCTCATGTCTCGTGACCTGAACGAGGGTCAGACGAGAGAGAACCTCTCATGTCTCGTGACCTGAACGAGGGTCAGACGAGTGAGAACCTCTCATGTCTCGTGACATGAACGAGGGTCAGACGAGTGAGAACCTCTCATGTCTCGTGACCTGAACGAGGGTCAGACGAGTGAGAACCTCTCATGTCTCGTGACATGAACGAGGGTCAGATGAGTGAGAACCTCTCATGTCTCGTGACATGAACGAGGGTCAGATGAGTGAGAACCTCTCATGTCTCGTGACCTGAACGAGGGTCAGACGAGTGAGAACCTCTCATGTCTCGTGACCTAAACGAGGGTCAGACGAGTGAGAACCTCTCATGTCTCCTGACCTGAACAAGGGTCGGACGAGAACCTCTGACATCTCGTGACATGAACGAGGGTCAGACGAGTGAGAACCTCTCATGTCTCGTGACCTAAACGAGGGTCAGACGAGTGAGAACCTCTCATGTCTCCTGACCTGAACAAGGGTCGGACGAGAACCTCTGATGTCTCCTGACCTGAACCAGAACCTCCCACCGAGCTCTGGCTTCTCTTCACAGACGCTCCACGAGGGAGGACGACGGAGCTGAAGGTAGAAACTGTGTTGCTGAAAGTAGGAGCAGCGAGAGATGAAAGGAAGAAGGAAGGAGGAGGAGAAGACGTGGGGCTGGAGCGAGAGATGAGAGGGAAGACGAGGGAGAAAAGGGGGAGCAGAGCTCAGGGGCGAGAGGCTCTCAGATGCAGCAGACCATCTGTACGAGAGCGGAGCCAAGGTCTCTGACGGTAAACACCGGGCTTCACTTGCACTTGGAAGACGACCAGCACCATCCTCACCCATCCTCACCCCCTCATCCTCACCCATCCTCACCCATCCTCAACCCCATCCTCACCCATCCTCATCCATCCTCACCCATCCTCACCCCCTCATCCTCACCCATCCTCAACCCCATCCTCACCCATCCTCACCCATCCTCACCCCCTCATCCTCACCCATCCTCAACCCCATCCTCACCCATCCTCACCCATCCTCACCCATCCTCACCCATCCTCACCCATCCTCACCCCCTCATCCTCACCCATCCTCAACCCCATCCTCACCCATCCTCACCCCCTCATCCTCACCCATCCTCACCCATCCTCACCCCCTCATCCTCGCCCATCCTCACCCATCCTCACCCCCTCATCCTCGCCCATCCTCACCCCCTCATCCTCACCCATCCTCAACCCCATCCTCACCCATCCTCACCCCCTCATCCTCACCCATCCTCACCCATCCTCACCCCCTCATCCTCACCCATCCTCACCCATCCTCACCCCCTCATCCTCGCCCATCCTCACCCCCTCATCCTCACCCATCCTCACCCCCTCATCCTCGCCCATCCTCACCCCCTCATCCTCACCCATCCTCACCCTCGCCCATCCTCACCCATCCTCACCCCCTCATCCTCACCCATCCTCACCCTCGCCCATCCTCACCCCCTCATCCTCACCCATTCTCACCCATCCTCAACCCCCCATCCTCACCCCCTCATCCTCACCCATCCTCACCCATCCTCACCCCCTCATCCTCACCCATCCTCACCCATCCTCCTCCTTGAAAGTGAGTCGTTTATTTGTTGATGAGTCTGTGACTCTTTCCTAAAATGATTCATGTATTTGAAGTTGTTTTTTAAACGTGACTCAGTTTGTAAACGTGCAACAAAATACATTATGTAAAATATTCATTAAATGAACTAGTACATGATCCGTAGTTAAACCTGGTCAAAGAGCAGAGCTTCAGGCTGGACTCGAACAGAAGAAAAGAGTCACGTCTTCTTTCATCCTCTCGGAGTGAAGAGAGGAGGATAAAGGAGAAGAATGGAGGATGTAATGGCAGCAGCAACAAACAAGTGCTGAGGTGTTAAATAACAGAGTAATCTCTGAGCCGCTGAAAGACTCTCCAGAAGCGCCCGCGGAGGAAGTGGCGCTGCAGGAAGTGTGTGAGTATGTGAGTGTGTGAGTGTGTGAGTTTGTGAGTGTGTGAGTGTGTAACCGTCAACACACACTTTGTTTGTTTGTGTGCAGGAGACGCGTCTGTGCCGGCGCTGATAACACAAGTGAAACACAACATGAGAACAATCCTTGACACTAAGACTCTTATTGTGGCGGCAGAGACAGGAAGTTGATGTCATGACACGGATCAAAGTGTCAACGCTCGTCTTGTTTGCAGACAGACACACAGACACATAGACACACAGACACATAGACACAGACAAACACACAGACACACAGACAGACACACACAGATACACAGACACACAGACAGACACACAGACACACACAGACACATACATACAGACAGACACACAGACACAGACACACACACAGATAGACACACAGACACACACACAGACACACACAGACACATACATACAGACAGACACACAGACACACACACAGACACACACAGACAGACACACAGACACATACATACAGACAGACACACAGACACATACATACAGACAGACACACAGACACATACATACAGACAGACACACAGACATACAGACAGACACACATACACACAGACAGACACACAGACACATACATACAGACAGACACACAGACATACAGACAGACACACACAGACACACAGACACAGACACACAGACAGACACACAGACACATACATACAGACAGACACACAGACACACAGACACACAGACAGACACACACAGATACACAGACACACAGACACACACAGACATACAGACAGACACACAGACACACACACAGACACACACAGACACATACATACAGACAGACACACACAGACACACAGACAGACAGACACACAGACAGACAGACACACACACACACAGACAGACACACACAGATACACAGACACACAGACAGACACACACACAGACACACAGACAGACAGACACACACACACACACACAGACACACAGACAGACAGACACACAGACAGACAGACAGACGGACACACAGACAGACACACAGACAGACACACAGACAGACACACAGACAGACAGGTAAATAACCATTTTCCTAAACATTGTTTGAAACATTGAAGACTAACAAACATCATATCCAGGAAGTTTAACCCGAGCAGGTCGTGCGGAGGAGCTTGACCTCTGCTGCCCCCTGTGTTACATCGGGGGAACAACAGGGCGGCAGCTGGCGACGGGACACGGGAGGATGGTCGCGGGCGGAATGACAATCATGTGGCGATGAGAACAGGATCAGAACCCGCGGGCGATGAAGCTCCAATAAAAACATGATTCACTAACATCGCTGAAAAGTGCCGCGATCGCTGCCGCTTAGCGCGACGATCGATATCCAGGTTCTGAACACAGCGGTGCCTGATTAAAATGTGGGGTCTCGGGGGTCGCGCCGGAGAATAATGAGGCGTGGACGGAGGGATTTGAACACGTGTGATGCACAAGTATAATGAGGATCAGCCGCAGATTAAAAAAACACGCAGTGATGAATGATTCGCGACTCGACGTAGAATCTCCCGAGAGTCGCCACGACTTCAATAAATCATCGGAATTATTCGAATAACTCGTCGTCCGACAAGTCAGATGAGTTTTTCAGACCTGGTTGTTAGCGTCGCTGCCAGTAGCATAGCATTGTATTAGCATTAGCATTACGGTCGCTAGAAGTGTCATGGTTTACTTTGTTTACATTAGCATTACGGTCGCTAGAAGTGTCATGGTTTACTTTGTTTACATTAGCATTACGGTCGCTAGAAGTGTCATGGTTTACTTTGTTTACATTAGCATTACGGTCGCTAGAAGTGTCATGGTTTACTTTGTTTACATTAGCATTATTGTTGCTAGCATTGTGATCAATAACATTGTTCACATTAGCATTATTGTTGTTAGCATTGTGATGATTAATATTGTTTACATTAGCATTATTGTTGCTAGCATTGTGATGATTAATATTGTTTACATTAGCATTATTTTTGCTAGCATTGTGATCAAAAACATTGTTTATATTAGCATTATGTTGCTAGCATTGTGATAAAAAAAATTGTTTGTATTAGCATTACATTGCTAGCATTGTGATCAAAAACATTGTTTATATTAGCATTACGTTGCTAGCATTGTTATCAAAAACGTTGTTTACATTAGCATTATGATGATTAATATTGTTTACAATAGCATTATTGTTGCTAGCATTGTGATGATTAATATTGTTGACATTAGCATTATTGTTGCTAGCATTGTGATCAATAACATTGTTTACATTAGCATTATTGTTTCTAGCATTGTGATCAATAACATTGTTTATATTAGCATTCTGTTGCTAGCATTGTGATCAATACCTTTGTTCACATTAGCATTATTGTTGCTAGCGTTGTGATCAAAAACATTGTTTACATTAGCATTATTGTTGCTAGCATTGTGATCAAAAACATTGTTTACATTAGCATTACATTGCTAACATTGTGATCAAAAACATTGTTTACATTAGCATTATTGTTGCTAGCATTGTTACCAAAAACATTGTTTATATTAGCATTATGTTGCTAGCGTTGTGATCAAAAACATTGTTTACATTAGCATTCTGCTAGCGTTGTTTCACACATGTTTAAGGCCTAACTAGCGGATACGTTGTAATCAATGAACGTAACGATTTATTAATCAGAAATGTTCACATTATTCTACTAACATTGTCATTATTAGCATTACTTCAATTAGCGTTGATGCTGCTAGCGTTGTGATCATTAGCTCAGTTGCCATCAGCGAGGCTGTTGCTATGTCAACGTTAGGTAAAACTTCATCGATCTCTTAGGAATATTAGGAAACTCCTCGTCTTACGTTGATATATTTTAAGATGTATCGGCAACAAAAGAACGTTCGTGCGACGCGATCATGTGACGAACACGTGACCGAACGTCCTTCGACGCGAGGACGAACCCGGAGCCATCGTTAGGAGCCGTGAAGCCCAAAAGTTTGCGATGAGTCACGGCGTCGGAGGAACAATGGCGAGCGAAGGCTGCGAGCAGGAAGTGTTGCCTGCAGGGAGCGTTTACCACTTCAGAGGGAAACACCATCCATCTCTTCCTCGCCCGCCGCACAAACACTCGCTAACATGAGACGCAGCCTCTCCGGC
>NC_141832.1:7037208-7067208 GCF_982586985.1 Callionymus lyra | reverse complement strand
TTCATGGTTCCAGAGAGTATGTTCACCACAAGTACCTTCAACTCGTGTACACAGTACCATCGCTCATACCCACTTAATGGATCATTGTGACTCATGGGTGAAAGAACCACCTTTGACGTGAACAAGCATTAGATCATTAGTTTGATCGTACAACTTACTTCGATTTCTATAGTTTTTAAACATGTTTTTCCAAATATAATGATCAACTGACATACTTTCATATTTAAATGAATCAGTAGTCTTTATTTTATATCTGTAGTATTACTCCTCGAGGCTCTGTAGTATTACTCCTCGAGACTCTGTAGTATTACTCCTCGAGGCTCTGTAGTATTACTCCTCAAGACTCTGTAGTAGTACTCCACGAGACTCTGTAGTATTACTCCTTGAGGCTCTGTAGTATTACTCCTCGAGGCTCTGTACTATTACTCCTCGAGGCTCTGTAGTATTACTCCTCGAGGCTCTGTAGTATTACTCCTTGAGGCTCTGTAGTATTACTCCTCAAGACTCTGTAGTAGTACCCCACGAGACTCTGTAATAGTACTCCACGAGACTCTGTAGTATTACTCCTTGAGGCTCTGTAGTATTACTCCTCGAGGCTCTGTAGTATTACTCCTCGAGGCTCTGTAGTATTACTCCTCGAGACTCTGTAGTAGTACTCCAAGAGACTCTGTAGTATTACTCCTTGAGGCTCTGTAGTATTACTCCTCGAGGCTCTGTAGTATTACTCCTTAAGGCTCTGTAGTATTAATTCTCGAGGCTCTGTAGTATTCTTTCTCGAGGCTCTGTAGTATTACTCCTCGAGACTCTGTAGTAGTACTCGTCAAGGCGCTGTAGTATTACTCCTTAAGGCTCTGTAGTATTAATTCTCGAGGCTCTGTAGTATTCTTTCTTGAGGCTCTGTAGTATTACTCCTCGAGACTCTGTAGTAGTACTCGTCAAGGCTCTGTAGTATTACTCCTTAAGGCTCTGTAGTATTCTTTCTCGAGGCTCTGTAGCATTACTCCTCGAGACTCTGTGGTAGTACTCGTCAAGGCTCTGTAGTATTACTCCTTAAGGCTCTGTAGTATTAATTCTCGAGGCTCTGTAGTATTCTTTCTCGAGGCTCTGTAGTATTACTCCTCGAGACTCTGTAGTAGTACTCGTCAAGGCTCTGTAGTATTACTCCTTAAGGCTCTGTAGTATTCTTTCTCGAGGCTCTGTAGCATTACTCCTCGAGACTCTGTAGTAGTACTCGTCAAGGCTCTGTAGTATTACTCCTTAAGGCTCTGTAGTATTAATTCTCGAGGCTCTGTAGTATTAATTCTCGAGGCTCTGTAGTATTCTTTCTCGAGGCTCTGTAGTATTACTCCTCGAGACTCTGTAGTAGTACTCGTCAAGGCTCTGTAGTATTACTCCTTAAGGCTCTGTAGTATTAATTCTCGAGGCTCTGTAGTATTACTACATGCAGTAGAACAACAGTGTTTGATCTTGTGAGTCTTATAGTTGTAAATATACTATTAAAAATACTACTATATTGAAAGGTACTGCTCAAGTGTCCAGTATCTACGGAGCAGGTGTTTCTACACATTTCAAAGTCTGACGTTCAATGAATCTTTGAAACCCTTGAAACCAGAGCCTGGACTCGTACTCGCGACAGCAGCTTCCAGGAGGCGGCGAGGAGTCGAGGGACGGAGGTGTGTGTGGACACACACTGGGTAGTACACACTGTGTACACACCGTGTACACACTCCTCTCATCCTGGTCACGACTCGTGTCTTGCTCGAGGGCGAGCGAGAACCAGCAGCACATCTGCTCGCGCTAATTCAATCCGCTCGCTCGCTAACGGAACCAATTAAAAGGCAGGAATTAGAGGCGACTCCAGGAAAAGGTGCTTCTTTAATTAAAACTCAAAATTGCTCGTCCAGCGATTCACGCCGTGAGTCCAGGAGTCCATCAGACGCTCAGACCCCCAAGACTCAGGTGCGAGCTTTTGAGAAAACATTGATATCTTCTCCTGGCGAGGAATTCTTCCGACAGCCAGAGAAACGATTAACGCCGCGGACGCCGAAAACTTTTGAGCGTGGAGTCCAAGAGAAGTTTTGAGCGAACGCAGGAAGCAGATGTCGAGTCTGATTCAATCTCCCAGATTAGGAGTAAAGAGTCTGTCGGTGTTTGGCAGCAGCAGGACGTGGGAGTCGATCTGCACCGAGTGACTCGTAACAATCAACTCGCGTCCAACTCGTGGATTCAAACTGGCAACTCTTGGCCGGACTCACCAGAAGATTCCTTCATTCCTTTATTTATTAGAAGAAGGAGAAGGAGAAGAAGGAGAAGAGAAGAGAAGGAGAAGATCCATCATGTTGATCGTCCTCAGGAGGTCCATGGGACAGGAAACCAGTTATGAAAGTAAAGTTGATGAAGTTACTACTACACTTCAGCAACTGGAGGAGGAGAGGAAGAGGAGAAGGAGGAAGATGAGGAAGAATAAGAGATAGAGGAGGTGGGAGGAGGATGAAGAGGAGGAGGAGGAAGATGAGGAGGAATAAGAGATAGAGGAGGTGGGAGGAGGATGAAGAGGTAGAGGAAGAGGAGGAGGAGGATGAAGAGGAGGAGGAATCAGAGGTAGAGAAGGAGGAGGAAGAGGAGTAGAAAGAGGAGGAGGATGAAGAGGAGGAGGAGGAAGAGGTAGAGAAGGAGGAGGAAGAGGAGGAGGAGGAAGATGAGGAGGAATAAGAGGTAGAGGAGGAGGAGGCGGAAGAGGTAGAGGAAGAGGAGGAGGAAGAGGAGGAGGAATAAGAGGTAGAAGGAGGAAGAAGATGAGGAGGAGGAGGAAGAAGAGGTAGAGGAAGAGAGAGAGGAGGAGGAGGAGGAGGAGGAGGAGGAAGAGGAGGAGGAGGAGAAGGAGGGGGAGGAGGAGCAGGAGGAGGAAGAGGGGGAGGAGGAGGAGAAGGAGGAGGAGGAGCAGGAGGAGGAGAGGAGGAGGAGGAAGAGGAGGAGAAGGAGAAGGAGGAAGAGGAAGAGGAGGAGGAAGAGGAAGAGGAAGAGGAGGAGGAGGAAGAGGAGGAGGAGGAGAAGGAGGGGGAGGAGGAGCAGGAGGAGGAAGAGGGGGAGGAGGAGGAGAAGGAGGAGGAGGAGCAGGAGGAGGAAGAGGAGGAGGAGGAGGAGGAAGAGGAGGAGAAGGAGGAAGAGGAAGAGGAGGAGGAAGAGGAAGAGGAGGAGGAGGAAGAGGAGGAGGAGGAGGAGCAGGAGCAGGAGGAGGAGGAGGAAGAGGAGGAGGAGGGGGAGGAGGAGGAGCAGGAGGAGGAGGAGGAAGAGGAGGAGGAGGGGGAGGGGGAGGAGCAGGAGGAGGAGGAGGAGGAGGAAGTACTTCACTGTCAGATCCAGTTGAAGTAATGGAGGGTGAAATGTAAAGTCAACAAACAAATGAGAAACAAAGTACCTTGAAAATGTGCTGCAGACAAATTAAGTGTAAATTAAATTTCACTCAAATTGGCAGAGATTTCATCAACACCTGACGAGTCAGAGCTCGCGAGAGTCAGAGTCGAATCATCTGCAGGTAAATAAAGAAAATGTTTTGCTTCAGACCCTCGACTCCTTCCACTCAAAACATTAAAAACTCTTCACCACTGGTTCGAGTCCCGACTCTGTGGTCTAATGTTAGGATCCTTCAGAACCTTGTCTGACTGTCACTCAGTGTCGTGAACCAGCCCTGCTCAAGAGTGACTCACAGATGAGTCCAGAATGAGTCGAAATAATGAGTCAAAATAATGAGTCAAAATAATGAGTCAAAATAATGAGTCAAAATAATGAGTCAAAATAATGAGTCTAAATAATTAGGCCAGAATTAGTCAAGAAAGACAAAAATTAACCACAAAATAAACACAAATATAAATTACTTGCTTACTAAATAAACAAACACTAAATAAATAAAAACTAAATAAACAAATACTAAAAGAACACTAAATAAACAAACACTAAATAAACAAACACTAAATAAACAAACACTAAATAAACAAACACTCAAAAAACACTAAATAAACAAACACTAAATAGACAAACACTAAATAAACAATAAATAAAAAATAAATAAATAAACAAACATTAAATTAACACTAAATAAATAAACACTAAATAAATAAACACTAAATAAATAAACACTAAATAACAGTCACTAAATAAATAAACACTAAATATACAAACACTGAATAAACACTGAATAAACAAACACTAAATAAATAAAAAACAAATAAACAAACACTAAATAAAAAATCACTCAAAAAATACTAAATAAACAAACACTAAACAAACACTAAACAAACAAACACTAAACAAACATTTAATAAACATTAACCGGTACATTAACCCTTGAGTCACAAGTATATGTTTCAAGCGAGGGGATGACGAAGCTTGTGGACGAGTCACTGACTCATGGACGGTCGTGCTCGTGACGAAGCATCTGGACTCGAACACGCGACTCTTTCATCTCGACAGACGCGACAACAGACGACAAGAAAGGATGGAACGAGTGAAGATGAAGCGACTTCAAGGTCACCTTCACACAACACTCGCTTCAAAGGAGCCACAGCAGATGAAGGTGTCGTGGTTGTGGGTTCGACTCCCTGACTTCTGTTACCAAACATGTTCATGGTTCCAATGAATCTTTTCACGAGTTTAATGACCAGGAGTGACAACTATATTCACTGGACCACGAGGACACGCGGTGACCAGGTCTCAAGACTCCTCGTTCAGACTCGAGTCACAACGGATCCCTCTGGACTCAAACTCCTCTCGCAGCTGTGACTCACAGGTCGAGTCTCAATTGTGTTCGAGTCTTGAACGAGTCTTGAAGGAAAAAGACTCACAAACAAATATGTAAGTGTAGTGTAGTGTACTGTAGTGTTGTTGGTGCAGTGTAGTGTAGTGTAGTGTAGTATAGTGTAGTGTAGTGTAGTGTAGTGTAGTGTAGTGTAGTGTTGTTGGTGCAGTGTAGTGTAGTGTAGTGTAGTGTAGTGTAGTGTAGTGTAGTGTAGTGTACTGTAGTGTTGTTGATGTAGTGTAGTGTAGTGTAGTGTAGTGTAGTGTAGTGTAGTGTAGTGTAGTGTACTGTACTGTAGTGTTGTTGATGTAGTGTAGTGTAGTGTAGTGTAGTGTACTGTAGTGTACTGTAGTGTTGTTGATGTAGTGTAGTGTAGTGTAGTGTAGTGTAGTGTAGTGTAGTGTAGTGTAGTGTAGTGTACTGTAGTGTTGTTGATGTAGTGTAGTGTAGTGTAGTGTAGTGTAGTGTAGTGTAGTGTAGTGTAGTGTACTGTAGTGTTGTTGATGTAGTGTAGTGTAGTGTAGTGTAGTGTAGTGTAGTGTAGTGTACTGTAGTGTACTGTAGTGTTGTTGATGTAGTGTAGTGTAGTGTAGTGTAGTGTAGTGTAATGTAGTGTAGTGAAGTAATGTTGGTGTTGTGTAGTGTAGTGTAGTGTAGTGTAGTGTATTGTAGTGTAGTGCAGTGTTGTTGGTGTAGTGTAGTGTAGTGTAGTGTAGTGTAGTGTACTGTAGTGTTGTTGATGTAGTGTAGTGTAGTGTAGTGTAGTGTAGTGTAGTGTAGTGTAGTGTAGTGTAGTGTACTGTAGTGTTGTTGATGTAGTGTAGTGTAGTGTAGTGTAGTGTAGTGTAGTGTAGTGTAGTGTAGTGTACTGTAGTGTTGTTGATGTAGTGTAGTGTAGTGTAGTGTAGTGTAGTGTAGTGTAGTGTAGTGTAGTGCTGTTGGTGCAGTGTAGTGTAGTCTAGTGTAGTGTAGTGTAGTGTATTGTAGTGTAGTGCAGTGTTGTTGGTGTAGTGTAGTGTATTGTAGTGTAGTGTAGTGTAGTGTAGTGCTGTTGGTGCAGTGTAGTGTAGTCTAGTATAGTGTAGTGTAGTGTAGTGTAGTGCAGTGCAGTGCAGTGTAGTGTAGTGCAGTGTTGTTGGTGTATTGTAGTGTAGTGCAGTGCAGTGTAGTGTAGTGTAGTGTAGTGTAGTGTAGTGCTGTTAGTGTAGTGTAGTGTAGTGTAGTGTAGTGTAGTGTAGTGTAGTGTAGTGTAGTGTAGTGTAGTGTAGTGTAGTGATGTTGGTGTAGTGTAGTGTAGTGTAGTGTAGTGTAGTGTAGTGATGTTGGTGTAGTGTAGTGTAGTGTAGTGTACTGTACTGTAGTGTTGTTTGTGCAGTGTAGTGTAGTGTAGTGTAGTGTAGTGTAGTGTAGTGTAGTGTAGTGTAGTGTAGTGTAGTGTACTGTAGTGTACTGTAGTGTTGTTGATGTAGTGTAGTGTAGTGTAGTGTAGTGTAGTGTAGTGTAGTGTAGTGTAGTGTAGTGTACTGTAGTGTTGTTGATGTAGTGTAGTGTAGTGTAGTGTAGTGAAGTGCTGCTGGTGTAGTGTAGTGTAGTGTAGTGTAGTGTAGTGTAGTGTAGTGATGTTGGTGTAGTGTAGTGTAGTGTAGTGTAGTGTAATGTAGTGTAATGTAGTAATGTTGGTGTAGTGTAGTGTAGTGTAGTGTAATGTAGTGTAGTGTAGTGCTGTTAGTGTAGTGTAGTGTAGTGTAGTGTAATGTAGTGTAATGTAGTGATGTTAGTGTAGTGTAGTGTAGTGTAGTGTAGTGTAGTGTAATGTAGTGCAGTGTAGTGATGTTGGTGTAGTGTAGTGTAGTGTAGTGTAGTGTAGTGTAGTGTAGTGTAGTGCTGCTGGTGTAGTGTAGTGTAGTGTAGTGTAGTGTAGTGTAGTGTAGTGTAGTGTAATGTAGTGTAGTGTAGTGATGTTGGTGTAGTGTATTGTAGTGTAGTGTAGTGTAGTGTAGTGTAGTGTAGTGTAGTGTAGTGCTGTTGGTGCAGTGTAGTGTAGTCTAGTGTAGTGTAGTGTAGTGTATTGTAGTGTAGTGCAGTGTTGTTGGTGTAGTGTAGTGTATTGTAGTGTAGTGTAGTGTAGTGTAGTGCTGTTGGTGCAGTGTAGTGTAGTCTAGTATAGTGTAGTGTAGCGTAGTGTAGTGCAGTGCAGTGCAGTGTAGTGTAGTGCAGTGTTGTTGGTGTATTGTAGTGTAGTGCAGTGCAGTGTAGTGTAGTGTAGTGTAGTGTAGTGTAGTGCTGTTAGTGTAGTGTAGTGTAGTGTAGTGTAGTGTAGTGTAGTGTAGTGATGTTGGTGTAGTGTAGTGTAGTGTAGTGTAGTGTAGTGTAGTGTAGTGTAGTGTAGTGTAGTGTAGTGCAGTGCTGCTGGTGTAGTGTAGTGTAGTGTAGTGTAGTGTATTGTAGTGTAGTGATGTTGGTGTAGTGTAGTGTAGTGTAGTGTAGTGTAGTGTAGTGTAGTGTAGTGCTGCTGGTGTAGTGTAGTGTAGTGTAATCTAGTGTAGTGTAGTGTTGTTGGTGTAGTGTAGTGTAGTGCAGTGTAGTGTAGTGTAGTGTAGTGCTGTTGGTGTAGTGTAGTGTAGTGTAATGTAGTGTAGTGTAGTGATGTTGGTGTAGTGTAGTGTAGTGTAGTGTAGTGTAGTGTAGTGTAGTGTAGTGCAGTGTAGTGTAGTGTAGTGTAGTGTAGTGTAGTGTAGTGTAGTGTAGTGCTGTTGGTGTAGTGTAGTGTAGTGTAATGTAGTGTAGTGTAGTGATGTTGGTGTAGTGTAGTGTAGTGTAGTGTAGTGTAGTGTAGTGCTGTTGGTGTAGTGTAGTGTAGTGTAATGTAGTGTAGTGTAGTGATGTTGGTGTAGTGTAGTGTAGTGTAGTGTAGTGTAGTGTAGTGTAGTGTAGTGTAGTGTAGTGCAGTGTAGTGTAGTGTAGTGTAGTGCAGTGTAGTTTTGTTGGTGTAGTGTAGTGTAGTGTAGTGTAATGTAGTGTTGTGTAGTGTTGTGTAGTGTTGTGTAGTGATGTGTTGTGTAGTGTTGTGTAGTGATGTGCGTCACTAGCAGCTCCTCATTATTACAAATGTTCTCCTGAGACTGAGGAGAAGAGGAGCCACACACTCACACTCGCCTCAGTCATCGCGGGGTCTCCGGGTCCGACCCGGGCTCCCCCTCCAGACCTCAGGCTCCTAATGAGCGGCTAATGAAAGAGAAGAACATACCAAACGTAGCTGATGTAGCCAACATAGCTTACATAGCAAATGTAGCTAACATAGCTTACATAGCAAATGTAGCTAACATAGCTATCATAGCAAATGTAGCTAACATTGAAAATGTAGTCAAAATAGCTAACATAGCTTACGTAGCAAATGTAGCTAACATAGCAACTGAAGCTAATGTAGCTAACGTAGCAAATGTAGCTAACATAGAAAACATAGCTAATATAGCCAACATAGCTTACATAGCAAATGTAGCTAACATAACAAATGTAGCTAATGTAGCCAATATAGCTAACATAGCAAACGTAGCTAATCTAGCCAACATAGCTAAGATAGCTAATATAGCTAACAAAGCAAATGTAACTAACATAGCAAATGTAGCTAATGTAGCTAACATAGCTAACGTTTGGTGAGTGGTGCTGTTAAGAAGTTGAAAAACAATTAAATTAAAGTTCCTCACGTTTGTTCTATTTTCTGCTCGACTGTACAACTCCCTTTCTTCTCCTCCTCCCTCTCCCTCCCTCTCGCTCTCCCTCGTCTCTCTCTCTCTCCTCTCTCTCCTCCTCCTCCTCCTCCTCCTCCCTTCTTTCACGGACGGCTGGGAAAGTGAAACCTGGATTCATTTATATTCATTACAGAGAGACAGTCTCTCACTCTCTCCGTCACACCTTCACACCATAGATTCAACTTCCTGTGTCTCACCGAGCGACGCTGACCACGTCCTCACTCTGTGCTTTTGTGTTCTGTGGATCATCATCCACACGCGTGTTGTGTTCTGTGGATCATTGTCCACACGCGTGTTGTGTTCTGTAGATCATCTTCCACACATGTGTTGTGTTCTGTGGATCATCTTCCACACGCGTGTTGTGTTCTGTGGATCATCTTCCACACATGTGTTGTGTTCTGTGGATCATCGTCCACACACGTGTTGTGTTCTGTGGATCATCGTCCACACGTGTGTTGTTCTGTAGATCATCTTCTACACGCGTGTCGTGTTCTGTGGATCATCGTCCACACGCGTGTTGTGTTCTGTAGATCATCTTCTACACGTGTTGTTCTGTAGATCATCTTCTACACGCGTGTCGTGTTCTGTGGATCATCTTCCACACATGTGTTGTGTTCTGTAGATCATCTTCCACATGCGTGTTGTGTTCTGTCGATCATCTTCCACACGCGTGTTGTGTTCTGTAGATCATCTTCCACACGCGTGTTGTGTTCTGTAGATCATCTTCCACACGCGTGTTGTGTTCTGTAGATCATCTTCCACACGCGTGTTGTGTTATGTTGATCATCTTCCACACGCTTGTTGTGTTCTGTAGATCATCTTCCACACGCGTGTTGTGTTCTGTAGATCATCTTCCACACGCGTGTTGTGTTATGTGGATCATCTTCCACACGCTTGTTGTGTTCTGTAGATCATCTTCCACACGCGTGTTGTGTTCTGTAGATCATCTTCCACACGCGTGTTGTGTTCTGTAGATCATCTTCCACACACGTGTTGTGTTCTGTGGATCATCTTCCACATGCGTGTTGTGTTCTGTAGATCATCTTCCACCAAGTGTCGTGTTCTGTGGATCATCTTCCAGACGCGTGTTGTGTTCTGTAGATCATCTTCCACATGCGTGTTGTGTTCTGTAGATCATCTTCCACATGCGTGTTGTGTTCTGTGGATCATCTTCCACGTGCGTGTTGTGTTCTGTAGATCATCTTCCACATGCGTGTTGTGTTCTGTAGATCATCTTCCACATGCGTGTTGTGTTCTGTGGATCATCTTCCACGTGCGTGTTGTGTTCTGTAGATCATCTTCCACACACGTGTTGTGTTCTGTGGATCATCTTCCACATGCGTGTTGTGTTCTGTGGATCATCTTCCACATGCGTGTTGTGTTCTGTAGATCATCTTCTACACGTGTGTTGTTCTGTGGATCATCTTCCAGACGCGTGTTGTGTTCTGTAGATCATCTTCCACACGCGTGTTGTGTTCTGTAGATCATCTTCCACACACGTGTTGTGTTCTGTAGATCATCTTCCACACGCGTGTTGTGTTCTGTAGATCATCTTCCACACGCGTGTTGTGTTCTGTGGATCATCTTCCACATGCGTGTTGTGTTCTGTAGATCATCGTCCACACACGTGTTGTGTTCTGTGGATCATCTTCCACATGCGTGTTGTGTTCTGTAGATCATCTTCTACACGTGTTGTGTTCTGTGGATCATCTTCCACATGCGTGTTGTGTTCTGTGGATCATCTTCCACATGCGTGTTGTGTTCTGTAGATCATCTTCTACACGTGTGTTGTTCTGTGGATCATCTTCCAGACGCGTGTTGTGTTCTGTAGATCATCTTCCACACGCGTGTTGTGTTCTGTAGATCATCTTCCACACACGTGTTGTGTTCTGTAGATCATCTTCCACACGCGTGTTGTGTTCTGTAGATCATCTTCCACACGTGTGTTGTGTTCTGTGGATCATCTTCCACATGCGTGTTGTGTTCTGTAGATCATCGTCCACACACGTGTTGTGTTCTGTGGATCATCTTCCACATGCGTGTTGTGTTCTGTAGATCATCTTCTACACGTGTGTTGTTCTGTGGATCATCTTCCAGACGCGTGTTGGGTTCTGTAGATCATCTTCCACATGTTGTGAATTTGGATATCAGGCAGTCGGAGAATTTTAAAAGTTTAAAAACAAAATGCTTTATTTTAAGCGTAAGAGCAGATATATGCCGGCAGTCCAACGTGCACGGACCTAAGCGGAACAACCTCTCAGGTGAGCTGATGTTCCAAAAAGGATACCTAAGCAGAGTGCGCAGACTCGTTTTGTACGAGAATCTTGTGATTTACATTGGTCAAAGTCAAAGATGCAG
Organism: Callionymus lyra; assembly: GCF_982586985.1. Taxonomy (NCBI): domain Eukaryota; kingdom Metazoa; phylum Chordata; class Actinopteri; order Syngnathiformes; family Callionymidae; genus Callionymus; species Callionymus lyra. The sequence continues at coordinate 7,056,306 of NC_141832.1, read as the reverse complement.
GCGGGCGTTGTTTAGCGATACGCGGCCTGGTTGGAGCACTTGGATCCTTCCTTCGCAGTTGCTCCCCCTTACGGATGGAATGGGTCCATCAGTGTCTCTTGGTGTCAAGCCCCAAGTCTAATTGTTATGTTCCTGTTCTGACGGTTACCAGGGTACCGTTATCAACTGACATGCCGATGGTTATGAAACAGGGAGGTTCCTCTCGTTGACCTCGGATCCTTCGGTGCAGTGTCGGGGCTGAGTCGCAATTTTCGTGTGTGTGTTCACCTCAGTAGTTTTCCAGAAAACAGAATGTTGCATAGTATTGCAGTTATATAAGCATAGCACGTATAACACATTTGTATGAATAAATTAAAGAATATCCCCTTTAATGATTAAGACCCGCACATGTATTTTACTCATTACACACACGTGTTGTGTTCTGTAGATCATATTCCACACGCGTGTCGTGTTCTGTGGATCATCTTCCAGACGCGTGTTGTGTTCTGTAGATCATCTTCCACACACGTGTTGTGTTCTGTGGATCATCTTCCAGACGCGTGTTGTGTTCTGTGGATCATCTTCCACACACGTGTTGTGTTCTGTAGATCATCGTCCACACACGTGTTGTGTTCTGTAGATCATCTTCCACACGCGTGTCGTGTTCTGTAGATCATCTACCACACGCGTGTTGTGTTCTGTAGATAATCTTCCACACGCTTGTTGTGTTCTGTAGATCATCTTCCACATGCGTGTTGTGTTCTGTGGATCATCTTCCACAGGCGTGTTGTGTAGATCATCTTCCACACGCATGTTGTGTTCTGTGGATCATCTTCCACACGCTTGTTGTGTTCTGTAGATCATCTTCCACATGCTTGTTGTGTTCTGTAGATCATCTTCCACAGGCGTGTTGTGTAAATCATCTTCCACACGTGTGTTGTGTTCTATAGATCATCTTCCACACATGTGTTGTGTTCTGTGGATCATCTTCCACACGCGTGTTGTCTTCTGTGGATCATCTTCCACACGCGTGTTGTGTTCTGTAGATCTATTTCCACAAGCGTGTTGTGTTCTGTGGATCATCTTCCACACGCGTGTTGTGTTCTGTAGATCATCTTCCACACGCGTGTGGTGTTCTGTAGATCAGCTTCCACACGCGTGTCTTGTTCTGTGGATCATCTTCCACACGCGTGTTGTGTTCTGTAGATCATCTTCCACACGCGTGTCTTGTTCTGTGGATCATCTTCCACACGTGTGTCGTGTTCTGTAGATCTATTTCCAGAAGCGTGTTGTGTTCTGTGGATCATCTTCCACACGCGTGTTGTGTTCTGTAGATCATCTTCCACATGCGTGTAGTGTTCTGTAGATCATCGTCCACAAGCGTGTCATGTTCTGTAGATCATCTTCGACACGTGTGTCATGTTCTGTAGATCATCTTCCACACGCGTGTCATGTTCTGTAGATCATCTTCCACACGCATGTCATGTTCTGTAGATCATCTTCCACACGCGTGTCGTGTTCTGTAGATCATCTTTCACACGCATGTCATGTTCTGTATATCATCTTCCACACGCGTGTCATGTTCTGTAGATCATCTTCCACACGTGTGTCATGTTCTGTAGATCATCTTCCACACGCGTGTCATGTTCTGTAGATCATCTTCCACAAGTGTGTCATGTTCTGTAGATCATCGTCCACACGTGTTGTGTTCTGTAGATCATCTTCCACATGCGTGTTGTGTTCTGTAGATCATCTTCCACACGCGTGTCATGTTCTGTAGATCATCTTCCACACGCGTGTCATGTTCTGTAGATCATCGTCCACACGTGTTGTGTTCTGTAGATCATCTTCCACATGCGTGTTGTGTTCTGTAGATCATCTTCCACACGCGTGTCATGTTCTGTAGATCATCTTCCACACGCGTGTTGTGTTCTGTGGATCATCTTCCACATGCGTGTTGTGTTCTGTGGATCATCTTCCACATGCGTGTTGTGTTCTGTGGATCATCTTCCACATCCGTGTTGTGTTCTGTAGATCATCTTCCACACGTGTGTCATGTTCTGTAGATCAGGTTCCACACGCATGTCGTGTTCTGTAGATCATCTTCCACACGCGTGTTGTGTTCTGTGGATCATCTTCCACATGCGTGTTGTGTTCTGTGGATCATCTTCCACATGCGTGTTGTGTTCTGTGGATCATCTTCCACATCCGTGTTGTGTTCTGTAGATCATCTTCCACACGTGTGTCATGTTCTGTAGATCAGGTTCCACACGCATGTTGTGTTCTGTGGATCATCTTCCACACACGTGTCAATGCTTGAAAACAACATTTCAATGAAAAGATTCTTCTCTGGTGAGAAATAAACGAACACGAGTCTCGAGCTTTGGCACAAAAAGAGAAAATATTTGTGTCTCATTAAGAAATTCCAGGAGTTTGTTCTTCCTGTGAACGAAGTGTGAGGAACATGTTTGGTCCAGAAGAGAGTTTTCATCCTTTCATTCTCTGGCTCATGTTTCCAGACCTTCAATGTTTCGATGACACCATCATCCTCCTCCTCAGGCCTCGCGTGGAGGAGGAGAGAGTTTGTAATTGAACATCTTCTCTCTCGGGAGGTTCTTCTCTGAGGTGGAACATCTTCGTCACCTCCTGACAAATACAGCGACTGCAGCAGCTTTTAAAGCTGATGTTTGGACGTGGTTTGGTTTCAAAACACTCAACTCCACACTTTTGTTAGCATCATGCTAATGTTAGCACAAGTATTTACTACAATGGCCATCATGTTGGATCTATCACTGCTGTTCGTTTAGTCATTCAAAACGTCAAGCAATATCTTTTAATGCTAATGATGCTAATGTTGCTAATGATGCTAATGATGCTTATGTTGCTAATGATGCTAATGTTAACTCAAGTATTTACTACAATGGCCGCTCATGTTTGATCTATCACTGCTGTTCGTTTAGTCATTCAAAACTTTAAGCAATAATATTTAATGCTAATGATGCTAATGTTGCTAATGATGCTAATTTTGTTAATGATGCTTATGTTGCTAATGATGCTAGTGTTAGCACAAGTATTTACTACAATGGCCACTCATGTTGGATCTATCACTGCTGTTATTTTAGTCATTCAAAACTTCAAGCAATATTTTTAATGCTAATGATGCTATTGTTGCTAATGATGCTAATGATGCTTATGTTGCTAATGATGCTAATGTTAGCTCAAGTATTAACTACAAGGGCCGCTCATGTTTGATCTATCACTGCTGTTCGTTTAGTCATTCAAAACGTCAAGCAATATTTGTTTATGCTAATGTTGCTAATGATGCTAATGATGCTTGTCTTGCTAATTTTGCTAATGTTGCTAATGTTGCTAACGATACTAATGATGCTAACGATACTAATGATACTAACGATACTAATGATACTAATGTTGCTAATATTGCTAATGTTGCTAAGGTTGCTCATGTAGCTAAGGTTGCTAATGTTGCTAATGACTCATCAGGTTGTAAATGTGTTTGTCATCGTCTCGACTACTTTTGCTTAAACGAGAAACATTGATAACAAATCGTTCAAGAGTGTTTCGGATTCATTGTGTCGAGTCGCTTGATTCCTCCGACTCGGGTCTTGACGACTCGTGTGAAAACCTCCTGAGACTCGTGTGAGTCGCAGTTAAAGAGTCTCCGCCCACACGTCGCTTCCTGAACTGAGCAATAAAGGAGGTGAAGTGACTCGTCTCCGGGTCTATTGTTGGACTCCAACCTCCATCGATCTGCTCACAAAGAGACGAGTAAACGCTTCAGAGAGAAGCTCGTGTTTGTCCTTCAATCACTGAACACGTTTGCAGCTCAATTATCTGTCGAGGATTCATTGAAGCAACTGATCCTGTATTCAGTGATCGATTGATAGAGTCTGACTCTTAAACTGTTGGATTCTAGTTGAAATTGTTTGATTCTAGTTGAAAATTGTTTGATTATAGTTGAAAATTGTTGGATTATAGTTGAAAATTGTTGGATTATAGTTGAAAATTGTTTAATTATAGTTGAAAATTGTTTGATTATAGTTGAAAATTGTTGGATTATAGTTGAAAATTGTTTAATTATAGTTGAAAAATGTTTGATTAAAGTTGAAAATTGTTTAATTATAGTTGAAAAATGTTTGATTATAGTTGAAAATTGTTTAATTATAGTTGAAAATTGTTTAATTATAGTTAAAAATTGTTTTATTCTAGTTGAAAATTGTTTGATTACAGATGAAAATTGTTTAATTATAGTTGAAAATTGTTTAATTATAGTTAAAAATTGTTTAATTATAGTTGAAAATTGTTTAATTATAGTTGAAAATTGTTTAATTACAGTTGAAAATTGTTTAATTATAGTTGAAAATTGTTTAATTATAGTTGAAAATTGTTTAATTATAGTTAAAAATTGTTTTATTCTAGTTGAAAATTGTTTGATTACAGATGAAAATTGTTTAATTATAGTTGAAAATTGTTTAATTATAGTTAAAAATTGTTTAATTATAGTTGAAAATTGTTTAATTATAGTTGAAAATTGTTTAATTACAGTTGAAAATTGTTTAATTATAGTTGAAAATTGTTTAATTATAGTTGAAAATTGTTTAATTACAGTTGAAAATTGTTTAATTATAGTTGAAAATTGTTTAATTATAGTTGAAAATTGTTTGATTACAGTTAAAAATTGGTTTGGTAAGAACACGCAGCAGTAAAGGTCAGAGATCCATGTGTGATAAGTTACTTTGATGTCTGTATGTGAGCCTGAAGAAAGGAGGTTCCTGCAGGACGATATGAATCAATATCATTAGAAAAGGTCACGACTGAGTCACTTCTGCTGCTTAATGAGCCTCACTTTGCTACGTCTGCACAAAAAGACCAAAACAGTTTTTTTAAATCCTTCTGAGAATGTTTTCATCAGGATGATGATGAAGATGAAGATGAAGATGATGATGATGAAGATGAAGATGAAGATGAAGATGAAGATGAAGATGATGATGAAGATGAAGAAAATTAAGATGAAGATGATGATTAAGATAATGATGAAGATGATGATGATGATGATGAAGATGAAGATGAAGATGATGATGATGAAGATGAAGATGAAGATGAAGATGAAGATGAAGATGAAGATGAAGATGATGATGAAGATGAAGATGAAGAAAATTAAGATGAAGATGATGATTAAGATAATGATGAAGATGATGATGATGATGATGATGATGATGATGATGATGAAGATGAAGATGAAGATGAAGATGATGATGATGAAGATGATGATGATGATGATGATGATGATGATGATGATGATGATGATGATGATGATGATGATGAAGATGAAGATGAAGATGACGATAAAGATGATTAAGATGAAGATGAAGATGATGAAGATGAAGATGAAGATGAAGATGAAGATGATGAAGATGAAGATGATGATGATGATGATGAAGATGAAGATGAAGATGAAGATGACGATTAAGATGATTAAGATGAAGATGATGAAGATGAAGATGATGAAGATGAAGATGATGAAGATGAAGATGAAGATGATGAAGATGATGAAGATGAAGATAATGATGATGAAGATGAAGATGAAGATGATGAAGATGAAGATGAAGATGATGAAGATGAAGATGATGAAGATGAAGATGAAGATGATGATGATGATGATGAAGATGAAGATGACGATTAAGATGATTAAGATGAACTTCAAAACTTGGTCTTATGAACTCATGAACCTATGAACTCATGAACCTATGAACTTATGAACTAATGAACTAATGAACTCATGAACCTATGAACCCATGAACCTATGAACTCATGAACCTATGAACTCATGAACCTATGAACTCATGAACCTATGAACTTATGAACCTATGAACTTATGAACTAATGAACTCATGAACCTATGAACTCATGAACTGTTGAACTCATGAACCTATGAACTCATGAACCTATGAACTTATGTACTAATGAACTAATGAACTCATGAACCTATGAACTCATGAACTGTTGAACTTATGAACCTATGAACTTATGAACCTATGAACTTATGAACCTATGAACTTATGAACCTATGAACTTATGTACTAATGAACTAATGAACTCATGAACCTATGAACTCATGAACTGTTGAACTTATGAACCTATGAACTTATGAACCTATGAACCTATGAACAAATGAACTAATGAACTCATGAACTCATGAACTCATGAACTAATGAACTCATGAAATCGTGTGTGCATAAGTGTCTATATACGCGTGTGTATATATGTTTGTGTATAAGTGTGTGTGTCTATATACGTGTCTGTATAAGTGTCTATATACGTGTGTGTGTGTATGTGTGTATAAGTGTCTATATACGTGTGTGTGTGTATGTGTGTGTATAAGTGTGTGTGTCTATATACTTGTGTGTATAAGTGTCTATATACGTGTTTGTATATATGTGTGTGTATAAGTGTGTGTATAAGTGTCTATATACATGTGTTTATAAGTGTGTACATAAGTGTAAGTAAGTAAGTAAGTAAGTAATATATATTTATATAGCGCTTTTCGAGACCAGGGTCACAAAGCGCTTTAACAATCAAAACAATACTCAAAACAGTACATACTTCAAAGATCAAGACAACACCGAGAACAACACAGGAGTTCGAGAAATTCAATGTGTTTATAAGTGTGTACATAAGTGTGTGTCTATATACGTGTGTATAAGTGTGTGCATAAGTGTGTGTCTCTATATACGTGTGTGAATAAGTGTGTACATAAGTGTGTGTGTCTATATACAGTACGTGTGTGAATAAGTGTGTACATAAGTGTGTGTGTCTATATACGTGTGTGAATAAGTGTGTACATAAGTGTGTGTGTCTATATACGTGTGTGTATAAGTGTGTACATAAGTGTGTGTGTCTATATACGTGTGTGAATAAGTGTGTACATAAGTGTGTGTGTCTATATACGTGTGTGAATAAGTGTGTACATAAGTGTATGTGTCTATATACGTGTGTGTATAAGTGTGTACATAAGTGTGTGTGTCTATATACAGTACGTGTGTGAATAAGTGTGTACATAAGTGTGTGTGTCTATATACGTGTGTGAATAAGTGTGTACATAAGTGTGTGTGTCTATATACGTGTGCGAATAAGTGTGTACATAAGTGTGTGTGTCTATATACGTGTGTGAATAAGTGTGTACATAAGTGTATGTGTCTATATACGTGTGTGTATAAGTGTGTACATAAGTGTGTGTGTCTATATACAGTATGTGTGTGAATAAGTGTGTACATAAGTGTGTGTCTCTATATACATGTGTGTATATATACGTGTGTGTATGAGTGTCTATATACGGTGTGTATAAGTGTGTACATAAGTGTGTGTCTCTATATACGTGTGTGTATATATGTGTGTGTGTATATACGTGTGTGTATGAGTGTCTATATACGTGTGTGTATAAGTGTACATAAGTGTGTGTCTCTATATACATGTGTGTATATATGTGTGTGTGTATATACTTGTGTGTATGAGTGTCTATATACGTGTGTGTATAAGTGTACATAAGTGTGTGTCTCTATATACGTGTGTGTATATATGTGTGTGTGTATATACGTGTGTGTATGAGTGTCTATATACGTGTGTGTATAAGTGTACATAAGTGTGTGTCTCTATATACGTGTGTGTATATATGTGTGTGTATATACCTGTGTATAAGGGTGTGTTTAAGTGTGTACATACAGTAAGTGTGTGTGTCTATATACGTATGTGTATAAGTGTGTGCATAAGTATGTGTCTCTATATACGTGTGTGTATATACGTGTGTGTATAAGTGTCTTCATACGTGTGTACAAGTGTGTGCATAAGTGTGTGTCTCTATATACGTATGTGTATATATGTGTGTGTGTATATACGTGTGTGTATGAGTGTCTATATACGTATGTGTATATATGTGTGTGTGTATATACGTGTGTGTATGAGTGTCTATATACGTGTGTGTATAAGTGTACATAAGTGTGTGTCTCTATATACGTGTGTGTATATATGTGTGTGTATATGCCTGTGTATAAGGGTGTGTTTAAGTGTGTACATACAGTAAGTGTGTGTGTCTATATACGTATGTGTATAAGTGTGTGCATAAGTATGTGTCTCTATATACGTGTGTGTATATACGTGTGTGTATAAGTGTCTTCATACGTGTGTACAAGTGTGTGCATAAGTGTGTGTCTCTATATACGTATGTGTATATATGTGTGTGTGTATATACGTGTGTGTATGAGTGTCTATATACGTGTGTATAAGTGTGTACATAAGTGTGTGTGTCTATATACGTGTGTGTATATATGGGTGTGTGTATAAGTGTGTGTGTGTCTATATACGTGTGTGTATAAGTGTGTGTGTCTATGTACGTGTGTGTATAAGTGTGTCCATCAGTGTGTTTCTCTATATACGTGTGTGTATATATGGGTGTGTGTATAAGTGTGTGTGTGTCTATATACGTGTGTGTATAAGTGTGTGTGTCTATATACGTGTGTGTATAAGTGTGTGTCTATATACGTGTGTGTATAAGTGTGTGTGTCTATATACGTGTGTGTATAAGTGTGTGTGTCTATATACGTGTGTGTATAAGTGTGTGTGTCTATATACGTGTGTGTATAAGTGTGTGTGTCTATATACGTGTGTGTGTCTATATACGTGTGTGTATAACTGTGTGTGTCTATATAAGTGTGTGTATAAGTGTGTGTGTCTATATACGTGTGTGTATAAGTGTGTGTCTATATACGTGTGTGTATAAGTGTGTCCATCAGTGTGTAGTTGCTCTTTATCTATGTGACATTTATCATCTGCCGCTGGTGTCAACACGACGACCTGTGAATGGAGAGAATACGATGTTGAAGCAAACAAACCTTGAGTTTAGAGATTGTTGTGTTGCTGTGTTATCTTAACGCTCGACACTCAGGGACTCCAAACACACAACTTTGAGTCTCCAGTTGACATTTAGCGGCTGAAGACAAACACGTCTGCAGACTTCACTGAATGTCACACGGAACCAGAGAAAACTGGTTATTTTGGGAATATTTGTGACTCGTGATGAACTCGAGTCACTTCATTATTATTGTGTTAATATAACAACAACTTTATTGACTCGACACACTCACACAAACATGTGAGTGAAGCTCCAGCCGATCGAAGCACAAGTTACAGCATCGACCAATGGGACGCTTTCTTTGTCGTAAGCTCCGCCCACTGGGTGGAGCACCAAGAGATTTGATTGGACCAGACGTGTGTCAATCAAAACAGATGTTCGTCACCAAAATTAAATAGAAAGGAAATGTGAAGGAAAATACAACGAAAACTTGATCAAATCTTGTCTGAGATGTGACTTTGATTGACAGTTATTTTAAAAAGTATGATGTTAGAACCAACATAATGTTCCAGCTCACCATGTTCTAACGTAGCCATTAGCCACAGTTTCAGTGGCATCTGTGAAGAGACGTTTCAAGTGGCGTTGATGAAGAGCTGCAGGTCACGATCTTGTTCTCGAGTGACGCGGCGTCGATGGAAGAAAGTTTGGCGTCACGTGAGCGTGAGCGACGAGCGCTAATGTGTGTAAATGTGCTGCTCGTCGTATAATGTGTCGTGAAGGTGAAGACGCTTCATCTTTTATGAAACATTTAAATCACTAAACGAGCGCCGGCCGAGGTAATTGGGCGCCGAGTGACGTCGGGGAATAACCTCGCCGTCGCGGGTCCGAGCGTCGCGCGGACCTGAACTTATTAGCGGCGCCTTCTTCTCGCCGGCGCCGCAAAGATCAGCAGAACACGAGACAGAAGAACGTCTTGTTTTCTCCTTTAATGCCAAAGTGACGACGAACCGCGAGAAGATCAAGACTTTTACTCGCTCGCGCGGATTTAATTGGAATCTCACGCGTTCCTCGTGGAGGTTTGGTGAGTCGACGGCTGATGTTCCATCATCTGCTGAACTTTGAGAACCTGAGGAACCAACACTTCGTCTTAATTAAGGCTTTTCTGTCTTTTTTCTGTCGCACAAGTAGAACCTGATGTGACGAGAAGAACATGTTTCAAACAAACACAAACTGTTGTTGTTCAACACGTCAATGTTCTTGTGTTTAACAAACACAAACTGTTGTTGTTCAACACATCAATGATCTTGTGTTTAACAAATACAAGCTGTTGTTGTTCAACACGTCAATGTTCTTGTGTTTAACAAACACAAACTGTTGTTGTTCAACACGTCAATGTTCTTGTGTTTAACAAACACAAACTGTTGTTGTTCAACACGTCAATGTTCTTGTGTTTAACAAACACAATCTGTTGTTGTTCAACACGTCAATGTTCTTGTGTTTAACAAACACAAGCTGTTGTTGTTCAACACGTCAATGTTCTTGTGTTTAACAAACACAAGCTGTTGTTGTTCAACACATCAATGTTCTTGTGTTTAACAAACACAAACTGTTGTTGTTCAACACGTCAATGTTCTTGTGTTTAACAAACACAAACTGTTGTTGTTCAACACGTCAATGTTCTTGTGTTTAACAAACACAAACTGTTGTTGTTCAACACGTCAATGTTCTTGTGTTTAACAAACACAAACTGTTGTTGTTCAACACGTCAATGTTCTTGTGTTTAACAAACACAAGCTGTTGTTGTTCAACACGTCAATGTTCTTGTGTTTAACAAACACAAACTGTTGTTGTTCAACACGTCAATGTTCTTGTGTTTAACAAACACAAACAGTTGTTGTTCAACACGTCAATGTTCTTGTGTTTAACAAACACAAACTGTTGTTGTTCAACACATCAATGATCTTGTGTTTAACAAATACAAGCTGTTGTTGTTCAACACGTCAATGTTCTTGTGTTTAACAAACACAAACTGTTGTTGTTCAACACGTCAGCGTTCTTGTATTTAACAAACACAAGCTGTTGTTGTTCAACACGTCAATGTTCTTGTGTTTAACAAACACAAACTATTGTTGTTCAACACGTCAATGTTCTTGTGTTTAACAAACACAAACTGTTGTTGTTCAACACGTCAGTGTTCTTGTATTTAACAAATACAAGCTGTTGTTGTTCAACACGTCAATGTTCTTGTGTTTAACAAACACAAACTATTGTTGTTCAACATGTCAATGTTCTTGTGTTTAACAAACACAAACTGTTGTTGTTCAACACGTCAAAGTTCTTGTGTTTAACAAACACAAACTATTGTTGTTCAACACGTCAATGTTCTTGTGTTTAACAAACACAAACTGTTGTTGTTCAACACATAAATGTTCTTGTGTTTAACAAACACAAACTGTTGTTGTTCAACACATAAATGTTCTTGTGTTTAACAAACACAAACTGTTGTTGTTCAACACATAAATGTTCTTGTGTTTAACAAACACAAGCTGTTGTTGTTCAACACGTCAATGTTCTTGTGTTTAACAAACACAAGCTGTTGTTGTTCAACACGTCAATGTTCTTGTGTTTAACAAACACAAACTGTTGTTGTTCAACACATCAGTGTTCTTGTGTTTAACAAACACAAACTATTGTTGTTCAACATGTCAATGTTCTTGTGTTTAACAAACACAAACTGTTGTTGTTCAACACATAAATGTTCTTGTGTTTAACAAACACAAGCTGTTGTTGTTCAACACATCAATGTTCTTGTGTTTAACAAACACAAACTATTGTTATTCAACATGTCAATGTTCTTGTGTTTAACAAACACAAACTGTTGTTGTTCAACACGTCAAAGTTCTTGTGTTTAACAAACACAAACTATTGTTGTTCAACACGTCAATGTTCTTGTGTTTAACAAACAGAAACTGTTGTTGTTCAACACGTCAATGTTGTGTTTAACAAACACAAACTGTTGTTGTTCAACATGTCATTGTTCTTTTGTTGAACAAACACAAACTGTTGTTGTTCAACACGTCAATGTTCTTGTGTTTAACAAACACAAACTGTTCTTGTTCAACATGTCATTGTTCTTGTGTTTAACAAACAAAAACAGTTGTTGTTCAACACGTCAATGTTCTTGTGTTTAATAAACACAAACTGTTCTTGTTCAACATGTACACATACACACACAGGACACTACCACAAGCACACACCTGTACACACACACCCCCACACACCTACACACAAACACACACCTACACACCGACACACACACACCTACACACACACACACGCACACACACATACTTGTACACACACACACACACACACAAACACACAAACACCTGTACACACACGCACACGCACACACACACGCACACACACACACACACACCTACACACACACACGAACACGCACACACACCTGTACACACACACACACGAGAACACACACGAACACACACACACCTGTACACACACGCACACGCACACGCACACACACACACACACACATACACACCTACACACACACACGAACACACACACACCTGTACACACACGCACACACGCACACCAACACACACACACACATACACACCTACACACACACACGAACACGCACACACTCCTGTACACACACAGAAAGAGTCCATCTCGAGTGTCCTTCAGTGGCAACAATTTACTACACAACTGACGGCGACTCTGGCGGCGACAATAACAAGAGTGAAGATGGACGACAACAACAGACGACAAATCAAGATGTGTCTGAAGAACCAGGACAACAAAGCCTGGATCTCATCAAAGTCACATGATTATGAACCCGAGGAATCTCAAGCTTAGGGGGGGGTGTTGCCGCGGCAACTGAAATTAGGGTCTGGATAACAAGAGATGCATGAAGGACCCGGAGTGAGTCTGGAATACTGATCACAGTACATGAACCCAGGGTTTAGAGAAGTACTGGTGTGTTTAAGTACTGGTGTGTTCAAGTACTGGTGTGTTCAAGTACTACTGTGTTTAAGTACTGGTTTGTTCAAGTACTGGTGCGTTCAAGTACTGGTGTTTTAAAGTAATGGTTTGTTCAAGTACTGGTGCGTTCAAGTACTGGTGTTTTAAAGTAATGGTGTGTTCAAGTACTGGTGTGTTCAAGTACTGGTGTGTTCAAGCACTGGTGTGTTCAAATACTGATGTGTACAAGTACTACTGTGTTCAAGTACTGGTGTGTTCAAGTAAACAGTAATAGCTGCTTCAGTCGAGTTTGTGTATATGTTTCAGATGAGTGTAACACGTTTGTAACATGTGTGTAACATAAGCTTAAAATGGGTGTAACATAAGTGTATTAGGGTGTAACATAAGTGTAACACGTGTGTAACACGTGTGTAGCATAATTGTAACAAGCTTAACACAAGTGTATCAGGTGTAACAAAAGTGTAACACAGGTGTAACATAGGTTTAACACACATGTAACATAAGTTTAACACGGGTGTAACATAAGTATAACACAGGTGTAACATAAGTGTATAAGGTGTAACATAAGTGTAACACAGGTGTAACATAAGTGCAACACGGGTGTAACATAAGTGTAACACGGGTGTAACATAAGTATAACACAGGTGTAACATAAGTTTAACACAGGTGTAACATAAGTATAACACAGGTGTAACATAAGTGTATAAGGTGTAACATAAGTGTAACACAGGTGTAACATAAGTGCAACACGGGTGTAACATAAGTGTAACACGGGTGTAACATAAGTATAACACAGGTGTAACATAAGTGTAACACGGGTGTAACATAAGTTTATCAGGTGTAACATAAGTGTAACACAGGTGTAACATAAGTGTATCAGGTGTAACATAAGTGTAACACGGGTGTAACATAAGTATAACACAGGTGTAACATAAGTGTATAAGGTGTAACATAAGTGTAACACAGGTGTAACATAAGTGCAACACGGGTGTAACATAAGTGTAACACGGGTGTAACATAAGTGTAACACGGGTGTAACATAAGTGTATCAGGTGTAACATAAGTGTAACACGGGTGTAACATAAGTATAACACAGGTGTAACATAAGTGTATAAGGTGTAACATAAGTGTAACACAGGTGTAACATAAGTGCAACACGGGTGTAACATAAGTGTAACACGGGTGTAACATAAGTGTATCAGGTGTAACATAAGTGTAACACAGGTGTAACATAAGTGTATCAGGTGTAACATAAGTGTATCAGGTGTAACATAAGTGTAACACAGGTGTAAAATAAGTGTATCAGGTGTAACATAAGTGTAACACAGGTGTAACATAAGTGTATCAGGTGTAACATAAGTGTATCAGGTGTAACATAAGTGTATCAGGTGTAACATAAGTGTATCAGGTGTAACATAAGTGTAACACAGGTGTAAAATAAGTGTATCAGGTGTAACATAAGTGTAACACAGGTGTAACATAAGTGTATCAGGTGTAACATAAGTGTATCAGGTGTAACATAAGTGTAACACAGGTGTAAAATAAGTGTAACACGGGTGTAACATAAGTGTATCAGGTGTAACATAAGTGTAACACAGGTGTAACATAAGTGTAACATAAATGTAACACAGGTGTAACATAAGTGCAACACAGGTGTAACATAAGTGTAACATAAGTGTAACACGGGTGTAACATAAGTGCAACAGGGTGTAACATAAGTGTAACACAGGATTAACATAAGTGTAACACGGGTGTAACATAAGTGTAACACAGGTGTAACATAAGTGCAACACGGGTGTAACATAAGTGTAACACGGGTGTAACATAAGTGTAACACAGGTGTAACATAAGTGTAACACAGGTGTAACATAAGTGTATCAGGTGTAACATAAGTGTAACATGGGTGTAACATAAGTATAACACAGGTGTAACATAAGTGTATCAGGTGTAACATAAGTATAACACAGGTTTAACATAAGTGTCACACAGTTGTAACATAAGTTTAACACAGGTGTAACATAAGTGTAACACAGGTGTAACATAAGTGTAACATAAGTCTAACACAGGTGTAACATAAGTGTAACACAGGTGTAACATAAGTGTAACACAGGTGTAACATAAGTGTAACACAGGTGTAACATAAGTGTATCAGGTGTAACATAAGTGTAACACAGGTGTAACATAAGTGTAACACAGGTGTAACATAAGTGTATCAGGTGTAACATAAGTATAACACAGGTGTAACATAAGGGTAACACAGTTGTAACATAAGTTTAACACAGGTGTAACATAAGTGCAACACAGGTGTAACATAAGTGTAACATAAGTGTAACACAGGTGTAACATAAGTGTAACACAGGTGTAACATAAGTGTAACACAGGTGTAACATAAGTGTAACTCAGGTGTAACATAAGTGTAACACAGGTGTAACACAGGTGTAACATAAGTGTAACACAGGTGTAACATAAGTGTAACACAGGTGTAACATAAGTGTAACACGGGTGTAACATAAGTGTATCAGGTGTAACATAAGTGTAACACAGGTGTAACATAAGTGTATCAGGTGTAACATAAGTGTAACACAGGTGTAACATAAGTGTAACACAGGTGTAACATAAGTGTAACACAGGTGTAACATAAGTGTATCAGGTGTAACATAAGTGTATCAGGTGTTACATAAGTGTATCAGGTGTTACATAAGTGTATCAGGTGTTACATAAGTGTAACACAGGTGTAACACAAGTGTAACACAGGTGTAACATAAGTGTATCAGGTGTTACATAAGTGTATCAGGTGTTACATAAGTGTAACACAGGTGTAACATAAGTGTAACACAGGTGTAACATAAGTGTATCAGGTGTTACATGAGTGTATCAGGTGTTACATAAGTGTATCAGGTGTTACATAAGTGTATCAGGTGTTACATAAGTGTATCAGGTGTTACATAAGTGTAACACAGGTGTAACATAAGTGTAACACAGGTGTAACATAAGTGTATCAGGTGTAACATGAGTATAACACAGGTGTAACATAAGTGTAACACAGTTGTAACATAAGTTTAACACAGGTGTAACATAAGTGCAACACAGGTGTAACATAAGTGTAACATAAGTGTAACACAGGTGTAACATAAGTGTAACACAGGTGTAACATAAGTGTAACACAGGTGTAACATAAGTGTAACACAGGTGTAACATAAGTGTAACACAGGTGTAACATAAGTGTAACACGGGTGTAACATAAGTGTATCAGGTGTAACATAAGTGTAACACAGGTGTAACATAAGTGTATCAGGTGTAACATAAGTGTATCAGGTGTTACATAAGTGTAACAGGTGTTACATAAGTGTATCAGGTGTTACATAAGTGTATCAGGTGTAACATAAGTGTATCAGGTGTTACATAAGTGTATCAGGTGTTACATAAGTGTATCAGGTGTTACATAAGTGTATCAGGTGTTACATAAGTGTATCAGGTGTTACATAAGTGTAACAGGTGTTACATAAGTGTATCAGGTGTTACATAAGTGTAACAGGTGTTACATAAGTGTATCAGGTGTTACATAAGTGTATCAGGTGTTACATAAGTGTATCAGCTGTTACATAAGTGTATCAGGTGTTACATAAGTGTATCAGGTGTTACATAAGTGTAACAGGTGTTACATAAGTGTAACAGGTGTTACATAAGTGTATCAGGTGTTACATAAGTGTATCAGGTGTAACATAAGTGTATCAGGTGTTACATAAGTGTATCAGGTGTAACATAAGTGTATCAGGTGTTACATAAGTGTATCAGGTGTTACATAAGTGTAACAGGTGTTACATAAGTGTATCAGGTGTTACATAAGTGTATCAGGTGTTACATAAGTGTATCAGGTGTTACATAAGTGTATCAGGTGTTACATAAGTGTATCAGGTGTTACATAAGTGTAACAGGTGTTACATAAGTGTATCAGGTGTTACATAAGTGTATCAGGTGTTACATAAGTGTATCAGGTGTTACATAAGTGTATCAGGTGTTACATAAGTGTAACAGGTGTTACATAAGTGTAACAGGTGTTACATAAGTGTATCAGGTGTTACATAAGTGTAACAGGTGTTACATAAGTGTAACAGGTGTTACATAAGTGTAACAGGTGTTACATAAGTGTATCAGGTGTTACATAAGTGTAACAGGTGTTACATAAGTGTATCAGGTGTTACATAAGTGTAACAGGTGTTACATAAGTGTAACAGGTGTTACATAAGTGTATCAGGTGTTACATAAGTGTATCAGGTGTTACATAAGTGTATCAGGTGTTACATAAGTGTAACAGGTGTTACATAAGTGTATCAGGTGTTACATAAGTGTATCAGGTGTTACATAAGTGTAACAGGTGTTACATAAGTGTATCAGGTGTTACATAAGTGTATCAGGTGTTACATAAGTGTATCAGGTGTTACATAAGTGTATCAGGTGTTACATAAGTGTAACAGGCGTTACATAAGTGTATCAGGTGTAACATAAGTGTAACAGGTGTTACATAAGTGTAACAGGTGTTACATAAGTGTATCAGGTGTTACATAAGTGTATCAGGTGTTACATAAGTGTATCAGGTGTTACATAAGTGTAACAGGCGTTACATAAGTGTATCAGGTGTAACATAAGTGTAACAGGTGTTACATAAGTGTAACAGGTGTAACATAAGTGTATCAGGTGTTACATAAGTGTAACAGGTGTAACATAAGTGTATCAGGTGTTACATAAGTGTATCAGGTGTTACATAAGTGTAACAGGTGTTACATAAGTGTAACAGGTGTTACATAAGTGTATCAGGTGTAACATAAGTGTAACAGGTGTAACATAAGTGTATCAGGTGTTACATAAGTGTATCAGGTGTTACATAAGTGTATCAGGTGTAACATAAGTGTAACAGGTGTTACATAAGTGTATCAGGTGTTACATAAGTGTATCAGGTGTTACATAAGTGTATCAGGTGTTACATAAGTGTAACAGGTGTTACATAAGTGTATCAGGTGTTACATAAGTGTATCAGGTGTAACATAAGTGTAACAGGTGTTACATAAGTGTATCAGGTGTTACATAAGTGTATCAGGTGTTACATAAGTGTAACAGGTGTTACATAAGTGTAACAGGTGTTACATAAGTGTAACAGGTGTAACATAAGTGTATCAGGTGTTACATAAGTGTATCAGGTGTTACATAAGTGTAACAGGTGTTACATAAGTGTATCAGGTGTTACATAAGTGTATCAGGTGTTAAATAAGTGTAACAGGTGTTACATAAGTGTAACAGGTGTTACATAAGTGTAACAGGTGTAACATAAGTGTATCAGGTGTTACATAAGTGTATCAGGTGTTACATAAGTGTAACAGGTGTTACATAAGTGTATCAGGTGTTACATAAGTGTATCAGGTGTAACATAAGTGTAACAGGTGTTACATAAGTGTATCAGGTGTTACATAAGTGTATCAGGTGTAACATAAGTGTATCAGGTGTTACATAAGTGTATCAGGTGTTACATAAGTGTATCAGGTGTAACATAAGTGTAACAGGTGTTACATAAGTGTATCAGGTGTTACATAAGTGTATCAGGTGTTACATAAGTGTATCAGGTGTTACATAAGTGTAACAGGTGTTACATAAGTGTATCAGGTGTTACATAAGTGTATCAGGTGTAACATAAGTGTATCAGGTGTTACATAAGTGTATCAGGTGTTACATAAGTGTATCAGGTGTTACATAAGTGTATCAGGTGTTACATAAGTGTATCAGGTGTTACATAAGTGTATCAGGTGTAACATAAGTGTAACAGGTGTTACATAAGTGTATCAGGTGTTACATAAGTGTAACAGGTGTTACATAAGTGTATCAGGTGTAACATAAGTGTAACAGGTGTTACATAAGTGTATCAGGTGTAACATAAGTGTATCAGGTGTAACATAAGTGTAACAGGTGTTACATAACGCACTGAGCCAGTAACAATGTCAGTGAATATAAAATGAAAGTTTCGGGTAAAATGTTTTTAAAATTGTTATAAAACGAAAGAAAACGATGATTGTCGCACATTTTTCTTGATTCATGAATCTTTCTGTCTTGAATGAACGAGTTTATTGAAGCAGATTCATCAGCTGGAAAAGAGGAGGAAGAAGGAAAAGTGTGTCCATGGAAGAGAAGCTGCTGCAGAACACGAGGCCAAGAAAGAACAAACATGAGTCGTTCCTGGAGGCGAAGAAGCAGGTTTG
>NC_141832.1:6994708-7032208 GCF_982586985.1 Callionymus lyra | reverse complement strand
GTGATGAATCATTGGGTGTGTCGTGATGAATCGTTGGGTGTGTCATGATGAATCATTGGGTGTATCGTGATGAATCGATGGGTGTCGTTGGGTGTGTCGTGATGAATTGTTGGGTGTCGTGATGAATTATTGGGTGTGTCGTGATGAATCGTTGGGTGTATCGTGATGAATCGTTGGGTGTATCGTGATGAGTCTTTGGGTGTGTCGTGATTAATCATTGGGTGTGTCGTGATGAGTTGCTGGGTGTATGGTGATGAGTTGTTGGGTGTATCGTGCTGAGTCGTTGGGTGTGTCATGATGAATCCTTGGGTGTGTTGTGATGAATCATTGGGTGTATCATGATGAATCATTGGGTATATCGTGATGAATCGTTGGGTGTGTCGTGATGAATCATTGGGTGAATCGTGATGAGTTGTTGTGCTGTATCGTGATGAGTCGTTGGGTGTATCGTGATGAGTCGTCAGGTGTGTCACGATGAATCCTTGGGTGTGTTGTGATGAATCATTGGGTGTATCATGATGAATCGTTGGGTGTATCGTGTTGAATCGTTGGGTGTATCGTGTTGAATCGTTGGGTGTGTCATGATGAATCCTTGGGTGTGTTGTGATGAATCATTGGGTGTATCATGATGAATCGTTGGGTGTATCGTGTTGAATCGTTGGGTGTATCGTGCTGAATCGTTGGGTGTATCGTGTTGAATCGTTGGGTGTATCGTGATGAGTCATTGGGTGTATCGTGATGAGTCGTCAGGTGTGTCATGATGAGTCGTCAGGTGTGTCATGATGAGGGTGTGTACTCTAAAGCAGTGCACTTAGAGAAGTGTGTGATTTGCGATGCTTCACTGGTTTAACCGGAGCAGGAAGTGGTCGCGACAGGAAGTCCGGAACAGGAACAGGATGTTTTGTCTCTCGTCGCTTGAGAAACAGTTGCAAACGTCTGGACGTGTTCGTTCCTCAGTTACAGCAGGAGAAGCTGACATTTAAATAAAATCCTGCTGACATGCAAAGTAAGTGCAGCCAATTCCAGAGCCGGGCGAGCGTCGGACCTGAGAGCAATCACAGGTAGATGCGGCGCTGGATGAAATACCAACTAGACTTAATGAGCTCCTCCGCTCTGACATTTCCTCCTCCGTCGCTCCTCCATCTTTTACAACCGTCATTCACTCCATCTCGCCCTCCGCCCCCCGCGACTCCTGCTTCCTCGCTCGCCTCCATCTTCTCCTCCCTCCATCCAGAACAACAGCTTTTCCAGGGAGAGGCCATCAATCTTCCTCGCCGGAGCAGGGGAGCAGGAGAGCAGGAGAGAAGGAGAGCAGGAGAGCAGGAGAGCAGGAGAGCAAGAGAGCAGGAGAGAAGGAGAGAAGGAGAGAAGGGGAGCAGGAGAGAAGGAGAAAAGGAGAGCAGGAGAGAAGGAGAAAAGGAGAGAAGGAGAGAAGGAGAGAAGGAGAGCAGGAGAGCAGGAGAGCAGGAGAGTAGGAGAGAAAGAGAGAAGGAGAAAAGGAGAGAAGGAGAAAAGGAGAGAAGGAGAAAAGGAGAGAAGGAAATAAGGAGAGCAGGAGAGAAGGAGAAAAGGAGAGCAGGAGAGAAGGAGAAAAGGAGAGCAGGAGAGCGGAAGAGAAAGAGAGCAGGAGAGAAGGAGAAAAGGAGAGCAGGAGAGGAGGAGAGCAGGAGGAGAGAAGGAGAGCAGGAGAGGAGGAGAGCAGGAGAGCAGGAGGAGAGAAGGAGAGCAAGAGAGAAGGAGAGCAGGAGAGAAGGAGAGCAGGAGAGAAGGAGAGCAAGGGAGCAGGAGAGAAGGAAAGCAGGAGAGAAGGAGAGCAGGAGAGGAGGAGTAGGAGGAGAGCAGGAGAGAAGGAGAGGAGGAGAGAAGGAGAGAAGGAGAGCAGGAGAGAGGGAGAGGAGGAGAGAAGGAGGAGCAGGAGAGAAGGAGAGCAGGAGAGGAGGAGTAGGAGGAGAGCAGGAGAGAAGGAGAGAAGGAGAGCAGGAGAGAAGGAGAGAAGGAGAGCAGGAGAGAAGGAGAGAGGGAGAGCAGGAGAGGAGGAGGAGCAGGAGAGGAGGAGAGCAGGAGAGAAGGAGGAGCAGGAGAGAAGGAGAGCAGGAGAGAAGGAGAGCAGGAGAGGAGGAGGAGCAGGAGAGGAGGAGGCAGGAGAGGAGGAGCAGGAGAGGAGGAGGCAGGAGAGCAGGAGAAAAGGAAAGAAGGATAGCAGGACTTCAGGAGAGGAGGAGAGGAGGAGGAGCAGGAGAGGAGGAGACAGGAGAGCAGGACAGAGGGAGAGCAGCAGAGCAGGGGAGAAGGAGAGGAGGAGGAGCAGGAGAGGAGGAGCAGGAGAGGAGGAGACAGGAGAGCAGGACAGAGGGAGAGCAGCAGAGCAGGAGAGAAGGAGAGGAGGAGGAGCAGGAGAGGAGGAGCAGGAGAGGAGGAGCAGGAGAGGAGGAGCAGGAGAGGAGGAGCAGGAGAGGAGGAGCAGGAGAGGAGGAGCAGGAGAGGAGGAGCAGGAGAGGAGGAGCAGGAGAGCGGTCAAAGAGCTGAAGGTGGACACGTTGCATCCTAAGAGCCTCACACAAACTTCTCCGTCAACAGCACCGACTCCGTCACGTAAGCGAGCGGCGGCTGAATCTTAAAACTCTAATCCTAACTGGCAACCGGCGAACCAGCCCGGCTTTATTTCCTCGGAGAGCAGCGCTAATGGAAAGACAAAAGCTCCACTTGTGCTGCGAGAATGGATTCTGGCCACTTCGGGAAATCACTTCATTGACGATCTCTCGGCCCATCATTTTATTTAGACGCTCGATAGCAACTAGCTCCGCGGCTAATGTCGGAGGATGATTCCACGACTCGGATTAATCACCGACGTCGGATCGATGCGACGATGACATGTTTCCGATGTTGGTGTAACGTTAGTCGAACGTTGTTTGTCCGATCAAAGTCGTTCTGGAGTCAAACGGTCAAAAGCGTCTTTCGTCTACAAAGTATTTTGAATGTTTTAACCGTTCAACCATTTTTTAATTAAATCCAACAATGAGCTCCAGGCGACAAGAACGTCTTTCTCTTCAACTCGTGATATTTTCTGGCGACTCTTGGATCTACAGACACCAATATTCTCGTGTCATTTAAGTCCTTGATATTCAAGTATTTAAACCTTTCACTTGAAGGTTTGACAGAAAAATCGTTTGTAACAAGAAGATCGTTCTTCTCGTTCTGATGAAATATAGTTGTTAGAAAAGCGCGGAACAGTTGAAAGTATTTTCCTCTTCATTTGAGTCTTCTTGTTTACAAGAATCCTTTCTGTTCAAGTCAGCTCTGGTTGAAGAAGGTTCTTGTTCTTCTCTAAAGTCCATCAGATCTTCATGAACCACCAACGAACTTATGAACCTTTTGGAAACACGACTTGTCCTGCATCAGCCTGAAGAGTCATGTGACTCGTCTCACTGCCTCCACACAAGAGTGAGACACATGTGAGACACACCTGATGATTCATCACGACACACCTGACGATTCATCACGACACACCTGATGATTCATCACGACACACCTGATGATTCATCACGACACACCTGATGATTCATCACGACACACCTGACGATTCATCACGACACACCTGATGATTCATCACGACACACCTGACGATTCATCACGACACACCTGATGATTCATCACGACACACCTGATGATTCATCACGACACACCTGATGATACATCACGACACACCTGATGATTCATCACGACACACCTGACGATTCATCACGACACACCTGACAATTCAACACAACAAACCTGACGATTCATCACGACACACCTGATGATACATCACGACACACCTGATGATTCATCACGACACACTTAATGATTCAACACTAAACACCTGACGATTCAACACGACACACCTGACGATTCAACACGACACACCTGACGATTCATCACGACACAATTGATGATTCATCACGACACACCTGACGATTCATCACGACACACCTGACCATTCATCACGACACACCTGATTATTCATCACGACACACCTGATTATTCAACACGACACACCTGACGATTCATCACGACACACCTGACGATTCATCACGACACACTCGACGATTCAACACGACACACCTGACGATTCATCACGACACAATTGATGATTCAACACGACACACCTGACGATTCATCACGACACACCTGACGATTCATCACGACACACTCGATGATTCAACACGACACACCTGACGATTCATCACGACACAATTGATGATTCAACACGACACACCTTACGATTCATCACAACACACCTGACGATTCATCACGACACACTCGACGATTCAACACGACACACCTGACGATTCATCACGACACAATTAACGATTCATCACGACACACCTGACGATTCAGCACGACACACCTGACGATTCATCACGACACAGCTGATTATTCAACAAGACCTTTTGGAAACACGACTTGTCCTGCATCAGCCTGAAGAGTCATGCGACTCGTCTCACTGCCTCCACACAAGAGTGAGACACATGTGAGACACACCTGATGATTCATCACGACACACCTGATGATTCATCACG
Source organism: Callionymus lyra (assembly GCF_982586985.1). Lineage (NCBI taxonomy): Eukaryota > Metazoa > Chordata > Actinopteri > Syngnathiformes > Callionymidae > Callionymus > Callionymus lyra. The sequence goes on along the minus strand of NC_141832.1, from coordinate 7,027,649 downwards.
ACACACCTGATTATTCAACACGACACACCTGACGATTCATCACGACACACCTGACGATTCATCACGACACACTCAACGATTCAACACGACACACCTGACGATTCATCACGACACACCTGACGATTCATCACGACACACCTGACGATTCAACACGACAAACCTGACGATTCATCACGACACACCTGATGATACATCACGACACACCTGATGATTCATCACGACACACCTGACGATTCATCACGACACACCTGACAATTCAACACAACAAACCTGACGATTCATCATGACACACCTGATGATACATCACGACACACCTGACGATTCATCACGACACACTTAATGATTCAACACTAAACACCTGACGATTCAACACGACACACCTGACGATTCAACACGACACACCTGACGATTCATCACGACACAATTGATGATTCATCACGACACACCTGACGATTCATCACGACACACCTGACCATTCATCACGACACACCTGATTATTCATCACGACACACCTGATTATTCAACACGACACACCTGACGATTCATCACGACACACCTGACGATTCATCACGACACACTCGACGATTCAACACGACACACCTGACGATTCATCACGACACAATTGATGATTCAACACGACACACCTGACGATTCATCACGACACACCTGACGATTCATCACGACACACTCGATGATTCAACACGACACACCTGACGATTCATCACGACACAATTGATGATTCAACACGACACACCTTACGATTCATCACAACACACCTGACGATTCATCACGACACACTCGACGATTCAACACGACACACCTGACGATTCATCACGACACAATTAACGATTCATCACGACACACCTGACGATTCAGCACGACACACATGACGATTCATCACGACACAGCTGATTATTCAACAAGACACACCTGACGATTCAGCACGACACACCTGACGATTCATCACGACACAGCTGATTATTCAACACGACACACCTGACGATTCAACACAACACATCTGATGATTCATCACGACACACCTGACAATTCATCACGACACACCTGACGATTCAACACGACACACCTGACGATTCATCACGACACACCTGATGATTCATCACGACACACCTGACGATTCATCACGACACACTTAATGATTCAACACTAAACACCTGACGATTCAACACGACACACCTGATGATTCAACATGACACACCTGACGATTCATCACGACACAATTGATGATTCATCACGACACACCTGACGATTCATCACGACACACCTGACGATTCATCACGACACACCTGATGATTCAACATGACAGACCTGACGATTCATCAAGACATACCTGACGATTCAGCACGACACACCTGACAATTCATCACGACACACTTGATGATTCAACACAAAACACTCGACGATTCAACACGACACAACTGACGATTCAGCACGACACACCTGACGATTCATCACGACACACTTGACGATTCAACACGACACACCTGACGATTCATCATGACACATCTGACGATTCAACACGACACACCTGACGATTCATCACAACACACCTGACGATTCATCACGACACACCTGACGATTCATTACGACACACCTGAAGATTCATCACGACACACCTGACGATTCAACACGACACACCTGAAGATTCATCACGACACACCTGATGATTCAACACGACACACCTGACGATTCATCATGACACACCTGACGATTCATCATGACACACCTGACGATTCATCACGACATACCTGACGATTCATCGCGACAGACTTGAGGATTCATCACGACACACCTGACGATTCATCATGAGACACCTGACGATTCAACACGACACACCTGGCGATTCATCAAGACACACCTGACGATTCATCATGACACACCTGCCGATTCATCACGACATACCTGACGATTCATCGCGACACACTTGAGGATTCATCACGACACACCTGACGATTCATCATGAGACACCTGACGATTCATCACGACACACCTGACGATTCAAAGCGACACACTTGACTTGATGATTCAACACAACACACCTGGCCATTCATCACGACACACCTGATGATTCATCACGACACACCTGACCATTCATTATGAGACACCTGACGATTCAACACGACACACTTGACTTGATGATTCAACACGACACACCTGACCATTCATCACGACACACCTGATGATTCATCACGACACACCTGACGATTCATCACGACACACCTGACGATTCATCACGACACACCTGACGATTCATCACGACACACTTGATGATTCAACACTAAACACCTGACGATTCAACAGATACACCTGACGATTCATCACAACACACCTGATGATTCATTATGACACACTTGACTTGATGATTCAACACGACTCACCAGACGATTCATCACGACACACTTGATGATTCAACACGAAACACCTGACGATTCATCACGACACACCTGACGATTCATCACGACACACTTGATGATTCATCACGACACACCTGACGATTCAACACGACACACCTGAGGATTCAACATGACACACCTGAAGATTCATCACGACACACCTGAGGATTCATCACAACACACCTGACGATTCAACATGACACACCTGAGGATTCATCACGACACACCTGAGGATTCATCACGACACACCTGACGATTCAACACGACACACCTGAGGATTCATCACGACACACCTGAGGATTCATCATGACACACCTGACGATTCATCACGACACACCTGAGGATTCATCACGACACACCTGACGATTCAACATGACACACCTGAGGATTCATCACGACACACCTGAGGATTCATCACCACACACCTGACGATTCAACACGACACACCTGAGAATTCATCACGACACACCTGAAGATTCATCATGACACACCTGAGGATTCATCACGACACACCTGAGGATTCATCACGACACACCTGACGATTCATCACGACACACTTAATGATTCAACACTAAACACCTGACGATTCAACACGACACACCTGACGATTGAACACGACACACCTGATGATTCATCACGACACAATTGATGATTCATCACGACACACCTGAGGATTCATCACGACACACCTGAGGATTCATCACGACACACCTGACGATTCAACACGACACACCTGAGGATTCATCACGACACACCTGACGATTCAACACGACACACCTGAGGATTCATCACGACACACCTGAGGATTCATCACGACACACCTGACGATTCATCACGACACACCTGACGATTCATCACGACACACCTGACGATTCATCACGACACACTTGATGATTCAACACTAAACACTTGACGATTCAACAGATACACCTGACGATTCATCACAACACACCTGATGATTCATTATGACACACTTGACTTGATGATTCAACACGACTCACCTGACGATTCATCACGACACACTTGATGATTCAACACGAAACACCTGACGATTCATCACGACACACCTGACGATTCATCACGACACACTTGATGATTCATCACGACACACCTGACGATTCAACACGACACACCTGAGGATTCAACATGACACACCTGAAGATTCATCACGACACACCAGACGATTCAACATGACACACCTGAGGATTCATCATGACACACCTGAGGATTCATCACGACACACCTGACGATTCAACATGACACACCTGAGGATTCATCACGACACACCTGACGATTCATCACGACACACCTGACGATTCAACACGACACACCTGAGGATTCATCACGACACACCTGAGGATTCATCATGACACACCTGACGATTCATCACGACACACCTGAGGATTCATCACGACACACCTGACGATTCAACATGACACACCTGAGGATTCATCACGACACACCTGAGGATTCATCACGACACACCTGACGATTCATCACGACACACCTGACGATTCATCACGACACACCTGACGATTCATCACGACACACTTGATGATTCAACACTAAACACTTGACGATTCAACAGATACACCTGACGATTCATCACAACACACCTGATGATTCATTATGACACACTTGACTTGATGATTCAACACGACTCACCTGACGATTCATCACGACACACTTGATGATTCAACACGAAACACCTGACGATTCATCACGACACACCTGACGATTCATCACGACACACTTGATGATTCATCACGACACACCTGACGATTCAACACGACACACCTGAGGATTCAACATGACACACCTGAAGATTCATCACGACACACCAGACGATTCAACATGACACACCTGAGGATTCATCATGACACACCTGAGGATTCATCACGACACACCTGACGATTCAACATGACACACCTGAGGATTCATCACGACACACCTGACGATTCATCACGACACACCTGACGATTCAACACGACACACCTGAGGATTCATCACGACACACCTGAGGATTCATCATGACACACCTGACGATTCATCACGACACACCTGAGGATTCATCACGACACACCTGATGATTCAACATGACACACCTGAGGATTCATCACGACACACCTGAGGATTCATCAAGACACACCTGACGATTCAACACGACACACCTGAGAATTCATCACGACACACCTGAGGATTCATCACGACACACCTGACGATTCAACACGACACACCTGAGGATTCATCAAGACACACCTGACGATTCATCACGACACACCTGACGATTCAACACGACACACCTGAGGATTCATCACGACACACCTGACGACACAATGATGAAAATCACCTCTTCAGGTTGATCTGGTTCAATAATCACATGTTGTTGTTTCTCTGTCTGAGCCAAAGCTGAGTTTCTATCCTCGCAGCGACAACAGAGTGTTTGTTGGACATCAATACTCAGTAAAGCCTGGAAAATCCAGCTTCATGACCTTGAAGCCTGGAGGGTTTTAACGAGCCTCAGTGACCAGTGTGTGCGAAACACACTCATGCATCACAACACAACACAACACAACACAACAGATCCATGTGTTTGTTACACATATAGTTGGTTATAGTTGAAAATTGTTGGATTATAGTTGAAAATTGTTTGATAATAGTTGAAAATTGTTTGATTACAGTTGAAAATTGTTGGATTATAGTTGAAAATTGTTCGATTATAGTTGAAAATTGTTTGATTATAGTTGAAAATTGTTGGATTCTAGTTGAAAATTGTTTGATTCTGGTTGAAAATTGTTTGATTCTAGTTTAAAATTGTTTGATTCTAGTTGAAAATTGTTTGATTCTAGTTAAAAATAGTTTGATTCTAGTTAAAAATTGTTTGATTCTAGTTGAAAATTGTTTGATTCTAGTTGAAAATTGTTGATTTAAGTTGAAAATTGTTTGATTATAGTTGAAAATTGTTTGATTATAGTTGAAAATTGTTTGATTCTAGTTGAAAATTGTTTGATTTAAGTTGAAAATTGTTTGATTATAGTTGAAAATTGTTTGATTCTAGTTGAAAATTGTTTGATTCTAGTTGAAAATTGTTTGATTCTAGTTAAAAATAGTTTGATTCTAGTTAAAAATTGTTTGATTATAGTTGAAAATGGTTTGATTTTAGTTGAAATTGTTTGATTATAGTTGAAAATTGTTTGATTATAGTTGAAAATTGTTTGATTATAGTTAAAAATTGTTTGATTATAGTTGGAATTGTTTGATTATAGTTTAAAATTGTTTGATTATAGTTGAAAATTGTTTGATTATAGTTGAAAATTGTTTGATTATAGTTAAAAATTGTTTGATTATAGTTGGAATTGTTTGATTATAGTTGAAAATTGTTTGATTATAGTTGAAAATTGTTTGATTCTAGGTGAAAATTGTTGGATTACAGTTGAAAATTGTTTGATTATAGTTGAAAATTGTTTGATTATAGTTGAAAATTGTTTGATTCTAGGTGAAAATTGTTGGATTACAGTTGAAAATTGTTTGATTACAGTTGAAAATTGTTTGATTATAGTTGGAATTGTTTGATTATAGTTGACAATTGTTTGATTATAGTTAAAAATTGTTTGATTATAGTTGGAATTGTTTGATTATAGTTGAAAATTGTTTGATTACAGTTGAAAATTGTTTGATTATAGTTGAAAATTGTTTGATTATAGTTTAAATTGTTTGATTATAGTTGAAAATTGTTTGATTGTAGTTGAAAATTGTTGGATTATAGTTGGAATTGTTTGATTATAGTTGAAAATTGTTTGATTATAGTTGAAAATTGTTTGATTATAGTTGGAATTGTTTGATTATAGTTGAAAATTGTTTGATTATAGTTAAAAATTGTTTGATTATAGTTAAAAATTGTTTGATTATAGTTGAAAATTGTTTGATTCTAGTTGAAAATTGTTTGATTCTAGTTGAAAATTGTTTGATTATAGTTGGAATTGTTTGATTATAGTTGAAAATTGTTTGATTATAGTTGAAAATTGTTTGATTATAGTTGGAATTGTTTGATTATAGTTGAAAATTGTTTGATTATAGTTAAAAATTGTTTGATTATAGTTGAAAATTGTTTGATTCTAGTTGAAAATTGTTTGATTATAGTTGAAAATTGTTTAATTATAGTTGAAAATTGTTTGATTCTAGTTGAAAATTGTTTGATTCTAGTTGAAAATTGTTTGATTATAGTTGAAAATTGTTTGATTCTAGTTGAAAATTGTTTGATTCTAGTTGAAAATTGTTTGATTCTAGTTGAAAATTGTTTGATTATAGTTGAAAATTGTTTGATTCTAGTTGAAAATTGTTGGATTCTAGTTGAAAATTGTTTGATTCTAGTTGAAAATTGTTTGATTATAGTTGAAAATTGTTTAATTATAGTTGAAAATTGTTTGATTCTAGTTGAAAATTGTTGGATTCTAGTTGAAAATTGTTTGATTCTAGTTGAAAATTGTTTGATTATAGTTGAAAATTGTTTAATTATAGTTGAAAATTGTTTGATTCTAGTTGAAAATTGTTTGATTCTAGTTGAAAATTGTTTGATTCTAGTTGAAAATTGTTTGATTCTAGTTGAAAATTGTTTGATTCTAGTTTCGTTCTCACACTAAACTTGGCTGAAGAAACACAATGGAACACGATGTCATCAACATCAACATCATCTCCAGACTCTGTGAACGTCAGGAATAATCAACTCTAGTGTCGTCACTCTGAAGGTTAAACTCGTCTGAACGACGTCCCTGTGAACCAGAACTTGACAGGAAGGCAGTGTAGCGTGGATTCTGTGGGGCCACAGGGCGAGGAGGAGGAGGAGGAGGAGAGGAGGAATGAGGAGGAGGTGAGGAGGAGGAGGGGAGGAATGAAGAGAGGAGGATAAGACAAGGAGAGGAGGAGGAGGGGAGGTGAGGAGGAGAGGAGGTGAGAAGGAGGTAGGAGAAGAGAAGGAGGAGGAGAGAAGGAGAGGACGAGGAGAGGAGGAGCAGGAGGAGGAGAGAAGGAGGAGGAGGAGAGAAGGAGGAGGAGGAGAGGTGAGGAGGAGAGGAGGTGAGAAGGAGGAGGAGAAGAGAAGGAGAGAAGGAGGAGGAGGAGAGGAGGAGGAGGAGGAGAGAAGGAGGAGGAGTAGGGGCAGGAGGAGGAGGAGGAGAGGAGGAATGAGGAGAGGAGGTGAGGAGGAGGAGGGGAGGAAGGAGGAAAGGAGGATAAGAGGAGGAGAGGAGGAGGAGGGGAGGTGAGGAGGAGAGGAGGAGAGAAGGAGGAGGAGAAGGGAAGGAGGAGGAGAGAAGGAGAGGACGAGGAGAGGAGGAGCAGGAGGAGGAGAGAAGGAGGAGGAGGAGAGGAGGAGGAGGAGGACAGAAGGAGGAGGAGTAGGGGCAGGAGGAGGAGGAGAGGAGGAGGAGGAGCAGAAGGAGGAGGAGAGAAGGAGGAGGAGAAGCAGGAGGAGGAGCAGGAGGAGGAGGAGGAGGATGTCATGCCTAAAGCTCTGACACTAATCTCTGATCATTGATCTGCTGAAGAAACTGTGTCACATGATCTCGAAGCATCTTCTTGAGACGTCGCAGCTCAAAGGTCTTTGATCATGAAGGTCCAGATGAGGGTCTTCACGGGCCACAGACTGAGGAGCTCACGGTGGAGGCGCAGGTCCGTGAAATATACCCTCGGAAGACCAGAGAATCTTTGATGGAGGAGAAGATGAGAGGAGCAGGAGGAGGAGGAGAAGATGAGAGGAGCAGGAGGAGGAGGTGAGAGGAGCAGGAGGAGGAGAAGATGAGAGCAGCAGGAGGAGGAGGTGAAGATGAGAGGAGCAGGAGGAGGAGGAGAAGATGAGAGGAGCAGGAGGAGAAGATGAAAGGAGCAGGAGGAGGAGGAGAAGATGAGAGGAGCAGGAGGAAAAGATGAGAGGAGCAGGAGGAGGAGATGAGAGGAGCAAGAGGAGCAGGAAGAGAAGTTGAGAGGAGCAGGAGGAGAAGATAAGGGGAGCAGGAGGAGAAGATGAGAGGAGCAGGAGGAGAAGATAAGGGGAGCAGGAGGAGAAGATGAGAGGAGCAGAAGGAGAAGATGAGAGTAATGAATCTGCTCCTCGATCACACATCAAATGATCTGAGTCGTCGTCGCAACTGAGCCATGAACCAACGTTTGTTGACGTGGATGAAGGTAGAGACGTGGACTTCAGATCTTCATGAAGGTACGGAGGGTGGAGATGAAGGCTACATCTCCACCCTCCGTACCTTCATCTCCACCCTCCGTACCTTCATCTTCACCCTCCGTACCTTCATCTCCACCCTACGTACCTTCATCTCCACCCTCCGTACCTTCATCTCCACCCTCCGTACCTTCATCTCCACCCTCCGTACCTACATCTCCACCCTCCGTACCTTCATCTCCACCCTCCGTACCTTCATCTCCACCCTCCGTACATTCATCTCCACCCTCCGTACCGTCATCTCCACCCTCCGTACCTTCATCTCCACCCTCCGTACCTTCATCTCCACCCTCCGTACCTTCATCTCCACCCTCCGTACCGTCATCTCCACCCTCCGTACCTTCATCTCCACCCTCCGTACCTTCATCTCCACCCTCCGTACCGTCATCTCCACCCTCCGTACCTTCATCTCCACCCTCCGTACCTTCATCTCCACCCTCCGTACCTTCATCTCCACCCTCCGTACCTTCATCTCCACCCTCCGTACCTTCATCTCCACCCTCCGTACCTTCATCTCCACCCTCCGTACCTTCATCTCCACCCTCCGTACCTTCATCTCCACCCTCCGTACCTTCATCTCCACCCTCCGTACCTACATCTCCACCCTCCGTACCTTCATCTCCACCCTCCGTACCTTCATCTCCACCCTCCGTACCTTCATCTCCACCCTCCGTACCTTCATCTCCACCCTCCGTACCTTCATCTCCACCCTCCGTACCTACATCTCCACCCTCCGTACCTTCATCTCCACCCTCCGTACCGTCATCTCCACCCTCCGTACCTTCATCTCCACCCTCCGTACCTTCATCTCCACCCTCCGTACCTTCATCTCCACCCTCCGTACCTTCATCTCCACCCTCCGTACCTTCATCTCCACCCTCCGTACATACATCTCCACCCTCCGTACATACATCTCCACCCTCCGTACCGTCATCTCCACCCTCCGTACCTTCATCTCCACCCTCCGTACCTTCATCTCCACCCTCCGTACCTTCATCTCCACCTTCCGTACCTTCATCTCCACCCTCCGTACCTTCATCTTCACCCTCCGTACCTTCATCTCCACCCTCCGTACCTTCATCTCCACCTTCCGTACCTTCATCTCCACCCTCCGTACCGTCATCTCCACCCTCCGTACCTTCATCTCCACCCTCCGTACCTACATCTCCACCCTCCGTACCTTCATCTTCACCCTCCGTACCTTCATCTCCACCCTCCGTACCGTCATCTCCACCCTCTGTACCTTCATCTCCACCCTCCGTACCTTCATCTCCACCCTCCGTACCGTCATCTCCACCCTCCGTACCGTCATCTCCACCCTCCGTATCTTCATCTCCACCCTCCGTACCTTCATCTCCACCCTCCGTACCTTCATCTCCACCCTCCGTACCTTCATCTCCACCCTCCGTACCTTCATCTCCACCCTCCGTACCTTCATCTCCACCCTCCGTACCGTCATCTCCACCCTCCGTATCTTCATCTCCACCCTCCGTACCTTCATCTCCACCCTCCGTACCGTCATCTCCACCCTCCGTACCTTCATCTCCACCCTCCGTACCTTCATCTCCACCCTCCGTACCTACATCTCCACCCTCCGTACCTTCATCTCCACCCTCCGTACCTTCATCTCCACCCTCCGTACCTTCATCTCCACCCTCCGTACCTTCATCTCCACCCTCCGTACCTTCATCTCCACCCTCCGTACCTTCATCTCCACCCTCCGTACCTTCATCTCCACCCTCCGTACCTACATCTCCACCCTCCGTACCTGCATTGGTTCCATCTCTCCACCAGGTTCTAGTTAAAAAGGTCACGTCTAATGTCCTCCTCACTGGTCTACATGTCCAGAACTGCTGCAGGACCTTCACCCGTACGAGCAGCTGAACTTGTGCGACGACTCTTTCATGAAGGTCGTGCTCCAGAAGATCAGATGGTTGATCAGCATCCGTTTAAACGTCTCTTCTCGAGCTCCTTCAGGGACGCGAGGTGGAGAAGGACCGAGGAAGAAGATGGTGGACGAGCGACTGAGAGAAGGAGGAAGAAAGTGTGAGACGAGGATGAAATGGCAGAAGATGAGACGTTCATGGACTCGTCCTTGACGCGGCACAAGATGTTCCGAGGATGTGAGGAGGTGGACGGTGAAGGTGTGAACTTCATCACAGGAGACGTCTGGAGGCTTCTATTCATGAACGTCCAGAGAGAAAATTCATTACCGGACGATCCCAGAGTCTCCTGATGTTCCCGCGCCAGAACGAACCCACAAACAGCTCATGAATATTCATCCGCCTCATTAACACTCGGGAAACATATTGTACGAGAAGAGAGTCGAGGAGACGTGAAGACGATTAGTGTCTTAAACATAGAACACTATGTGGTATATGACTATCATACATGGTATACTATCATAGGTGGTATATGACTATCATACATGGTATACTATCATAGGTGGTATATGACTATCATACATGGTATACTATCATAGGTGGTATATGACTATCATACATGGTAAACTATCATATGTGGTATATGACTATCATACATGGTATACTATCATAGGTGGTATATGACTATCATACATGGTATACTATCATAGGTGGTATATGACTATCATACATGGTATACTATCATAGGTGGTATATGACTATCATACATGGTATACTATCATAGGTGGTATATGACTATCATACATGGTATACTATCATATGTGGTATATGACTATCATACATGGTATACTATCATATGTGGTATATGACTATCATACATGGTATACTGTCATAGGTGGTATATGACTATCATACATGGTAAACTATCATATGTGGTTTATGACTATCATACATAGTATACTATCATATGTGGTATATGACTATCATACATGGTAAACTATCATGTGTGGTATATGACTATCATACATGGTAAACTATCATTTGTGGTATATGACTATCATACATGGTAAACTATCATGTGTGGTATATGCCTATCATACATGATAAACTATCATATGTGGTATATGACAATCATGCATGGTAAACTATCATATGTGGTAAATGACTATCATACATGGTATACTATCATACGTGGTATACTATAATACATGGCATACTATCACATGTGGTATATGACTAGCATACATGGTGTACTATAATACATGGTATATAACTATCATACATGGTATACTATAATACATGGTATTTTACTATCATAAATGGTATGTTTCTATCAAACCTGGTATGTTTATATCAAACCTGGACCATGACCATCAAACATGGTACATGACTATCAAACATGGTACATAACTATCAAACATGGTACATTACTATCAAACCTGGTACAATACTATCAAACCTGGTACATAACTATCAAACATGGTACATTACTATCAAACCTGGTACATTACTATCAAACATGGTACATTACTATCAAACCTGGTACATTACTATCAAACCTGGTACATAACTATCAAACCTGGTACATTACTATCAAACATGGAACATTACTGTCAAACATGGTACATAACCATCAAACTTGGTACATAACTATCAAACATGGTACATTAATATCAAACCTGGTACATTACTATCAAACCTGGTACATTACTATCAAACCTGGTACATAACTATCAAACCTGGTACATTACTATCAAACATGGAACATTACTGTCAAACATGGTACATAACCATCAAACTTGGTACATAACTATCAAACATGGTACATTACTATCAAACCTGGTACATTACTATCAAACCTGGTACATTACTATAGAACCCTGGTACATAACTATCAAACCTGGTACATTACTATCAAACATGGTACATTACTATCAAACCTGGTACATTACTATCAAACCTGGTACATAACTATCAAACCTGGTACATTACTATCAAAACTGGTACATTATTATCAAAATTGGTATATGACTATCAAACCTGATACATTACTATCAAACATATACATCGTTCTGGGAGAAGGTCTCAGAATCATCAGCGTCAGCAGAAGACACGACGCAAGCAAACGCTGGAATTACAGAGCGTTTTAGCAGCAAATCCTCGGGTAATAACGCTTTAAAGCTGCTGCTCAAATGTGTGTGTGTGTGTGTGTGTGTGTGTGTGTGTGTGTGTGTGTGTGTGTGTGTGTGTGTGTGTGTGTGTGTGTGTGTGTGTGTGTGTGTGTGTGTGTGTGTGTGTGTGTGTGTGTGTGTGTGTGTTTGTGAATGATCCTCATTAGAACCTCAGGGCGACGATCCTGCCGCTGGAATCACACCGTAGACTGCACTTAACTTTACATTGAGAAACACATTCAAAGTTTCAAAACTGCTGTGACGTGTCGACGCTTTAAAGTCAAAGTTCAGCTTCAAACTGGTCATTTGTTCTTTTCAAGGACAGAAATGTTTGTTCATTTTCATGTAGCGCGGCTTCAACACAAGAGTTACAGACGAGTTGAAGGTGTTTAGATGATGAAGATGATGATGATGATGATGAAGATAATGATGATGATGATGATGAAGATGATGATGATGATGAAGACGATGATGATGATGATGATGATGATGATGATGAAGATGAAGACGAAGATGATGATGAAGATGATGATGATGATGATGATGATGATGATGAAGATGAAGAAGAAAATGATGATGAAGATGAAGATGAAGATGAAGATGAAGATGATGATGAAGATGACGACGAAGATGATGATGATGAAGATGATGATGATGATGATGATGAAGACTATGATGATGATGATGATGATGATGATGATGATGATGATGAAGATGAAGAAGAAAATGATGATGAAGATGAAGATGAAGATGAAGATGATGATGAAGATGACGACGAAGATGATGATGATGAAGATGATGATGATGATGATGATGATGATGATGATGATGATGATGATGATGATGATGATGATGATGATGATGATGAAGATGACGACGAAGATGATGATGAAGATGAAGAAGATGATGATGATGAAGATGAAGATGAAGATGAAGATGAAGATGAAGATGAAGATGAAGATGAAGATGATGATGAAGCTGAAACCGAGAGTAAATGGAGAGTAAACGGAGACCAAGACTAAACCGGAGTAAGTCGAGTGTAAGTCGAGAGTAAACCGAGAGTAAACCGAGAGTAAGTCGAGAGTAAACCGAGAGTAAACCGAGAGTAAGTCGAGAGTAAACCGAGAGTAAACCGAGAGTAAACCGAGAGTAAACCAAGAGTAAGTCGAGAGTAAACCGAGAGTAAACCGAGAGTAAACCGAGAGTAAACCAAGAGTAAACCGAGAGTAAACCGAGAGTAAACCGAGAGTAAACCAAGAGTAAACCGAGAGTAAACCGAGAGTAAGTCGAGAGTAAGTCGAGAGTAAACCGAGAGTAAGTCGAGAGTAAGTCAAGAGTAAACCGAGAGTATGTCGAGAGTTAACCGAGAGTAAACCGAGAGTTAACCGAGAGTAAACCGAGAGTAAACCGAGAGTATGTCAAGAGTAAACCGGGAGTAAACCGAGAGTATGTCGAGAGTTAACCGAGAGTAAACCGAGAGTAAACCGAGAGTAAATCGAGAGTAAACCGAGAGTATATCGAGAGTTAACCGAGAGTAAACCGAGAGTAAATCGAGAGTAAACCGAGAGTAAGTCGAGAGTAAGTCGAGAGTAAACCGAGAGTAAACCGAGAGTAAACCGAGAGTAAACCGAAAGTAAACCGAGAGTAAGTCGAGAGTAAACCGAGAGTAAACCGAGAGTAAACCGAGAGTAAGTCGAGAGTAAACCGAGAGTAAACCGAGAGTAAACCAAGAGTAAGTCGAGAGTAAACCGAGAGTAAACCGAGAGTAAACCGAGAGTAAACCAAGAGTAAACCGAGAGTAAACCGAGAGTAAACCGAGAGTAAACCGAGAGTAAGTCGAGAGTAAGCCGAGAGTAAACCGAGAGTAAACCAAGAGTAAGTCGAGAGTAAACCGAGAGTAAACCGAGAGTAAACCGAGAGTAAACCAAGAGTAAACCGAGAGTAAACCGAGAGTAAACCGAGAGTAAACCAAGAGTAAACCGAGAGTAAACCGAGAATAAGTCGAGAGTAAGTCGAGAGTAAACCGAGAGTAAGTCGAGAGTAAGTCAAGAGTAAACCGAGAGTATGTCGAGAGTTAACCGAGAGTAAACCGAGAGTTAACCGAGAGTAAACCGAGAGTAAACCGAGAGTATGTCAAGAGTAAACCGGGAGTAAACCGAGAGTATGTCGAGAGTTAACCGAGAGTAAACCGAGAGTAAATCGAGAGTAAACCGAGAGTATGTCGAGAGTTAACCGAGAGTAAACGGAGAGTAAATCGAGAGTAAATCGAGAGTAAACCGAGAGTAAGTCGAGAGTAAGTCGAGAGTAAACCGAGAGTAAGTCGAGAGTAAACCGAGAGTAAACCGAGAGTAAGTCGAGAGTAAACCGAGAGTAAACCGAGAGTAAGTCGAGAGTAAACCGAGAGTAAACAGAGAGTAAATCGAGTGTAAGTGGAGAGTAAATCGAGTGTAAGTCGAGGGTATGTCGAGAGTTAACCGAGAGTAAACCGAAAGTAAACCGAGAGTAAACCGAGAGTAAGTCGAGAGTAAACCGAGAGTAAATCGAGAGTAATTCGAGAGTATGTCGAGAGTTAACCGAGAGTAAACCGAGAGTAAGTCGAGAGTAAACCGAGAGTAAATCGAGAGTAATTCGAGAGTATGTCGAGAGTTAACCGAGAGTAAACCGAGAGTAAGTTGAGAGTAAACCGAGAGTAAGTTGAGAGTAAACCGAGAGTAAATCGAGAGTAATTCGAGAGTATGTCGAGAGTAAACCGAGAGTATGTCGAGAGTAAATCGAGAGTAAGTCGAGAGTATGTCGAGAGTTAACCGAGAGTAAACCGAAAGTAAACCGAGAGTAAATCGAGAGTAAGTCGAGAGTATGTCGAGAGTAAATCGAGAGTAAACCGAGAGTATGTCGAGAGTAAACCGAGAGTAAGTCGAGAGTATGTCGAGAGTATGTCGAGAGTAAATCGAGTGTAAGTCGAGAGTAAATCGAGTGTAAATCGAGAGTAATTCGAGAGTATGTCGAGAGTAAACCGAGAGTATGTCGAGAGTAAATCGAGAGTAAGTCGAGAGTATGTCGAGAGTAAATCGAGAGTAAACCGAGAGTATGTTGAGAGTAAACCGAGAGTAAGTCGAGAGTATGTCGAGAGTAAATCGAGTGTAAGTCGAGAGTAAATCGAGTGTAAGTCAAGAACCGAGAGTAAATCGAGAGTAATTCGAGAGTATGTCGAGAGTAAACCGAGAGTATGTCGAGAGTAAATCGTGAGTAAGTCGAGAGTATGTCGAGAGTAAATCGAGAGTAAACCGAGAGTATGTCGAGAGTAAACCGAGAGTAAATCGAGTGTAAGTCGAGAGTAAATCGAGTGTAAGTCGAGAGTATGTCGAGAGTAAACCGAGAGTAAACCGAGAGTAAACCGAGAGTAAACCAAGAGTAAACCGAGAGTAAACCGAGAGTAAACCGAGAGTAAACCAAGAGTAAACCGAGAGTAAACCGAGAGTAAACCAAGAGTAAACCGAGAGTAAACCGAGAGTAAACCGAGAGTAAACCAAGAGTAAACCGAGAGTAAACCGAGAGTAAACCGAGAGTAAACCAAGAGTAAACCGAGAGTAAACCGAGAGTAAGTCGAGAGTAAGTCGAGAGTAAACCGAGAGTAAGTCGAGAGTAAGTCAAGAGTAAACCGAGAGTATGTCGAGAGTTAACCGAGAGTAAACCGAGAGTTAACCGAGAGTAAACCGAGAGTAAACCGAGAGTAAACCGAGAGTATGTCAAGAGTAAACCGGGAGTAAACCGAGAGTATGTCGAGAGTTAACCGAGAGTAAACCGAGAGTAAACCGAGAGTAAATCGAGAGTAAACCGAGAGTATGTCGAGAGTTAACCGAGAGTAAACCGAGAGTAAACCGAGAGTAAATCGAGAGTAAACCGAGAGTAAGTCGAGAGTAAGTCGAGAGTAAACCGAGAGTAAACCGAGAGTAAACCGAAAGTAAACCGAGAGTAAGTCGAGAGTAAACCGAGAGTAAACCGAGAGTAAACCGAGAGTAAGTCGAGAGTAAACCGAGAGTAAACCGAGAGTAAACCAAGAGTAAGTCGAGAGTAAACCGAGAGTAAACCGAGAGTAAACCGAGAGTAAACCAAGAGTAAACCGAGAGTAAACCGAGAGTAAACCGAGAGTAAACCGAGAGTAAGTCGAGAGTAAACCGAGAGTAAACCGAGAGTAAACCAAGAGTAAGTCGAGAGTAAACCGAGAGTAAACCGAGAGTAAACCGAGAGTAAACCAAGAGTAAACCGAGAGTAAACCGAGAGTAAACCGAGAGTAAACCAAGAGTAAACCGAGAGTAAACCGAGAGTAAGTCGAGAGTAAGTCGAGAGTAAACCGAGAGTAAGTCGAGAGTAAGTCAAGAGTAAACCGAGAGTATGTCGAGAGTTAACCGAGAGTAAACCGAGAGTTAACCGAGAGTATGTCAAGAGTAAACCGGGAGTAAACCGAGAGTATGTCGAGAGTTAACCGAGAGTAAACCGAGAGTAAACCGAGAGTATGTCAAGAGTAAACCGAGAGTAAACCGAGAGTATGTCGAGAGTTAACCGAGAGTAAACCGAGAGTAAATCGAGAGTAAACCGAGAGTATGTCGAGAGTTAACCGAGAGTAAACCGAGAGTAAACCGAGAGTAAATCGAGAGTAAATCGAGAGTAAACCGAGAGTAAGTCGAGAGTAAGTCGAGAGTAAACCGAGAGTAAGTCGAGAGTAAACCGAGAGTAAACCGAGAGTAAGTCGAGAGTAAACCGAGAGTAAACCGAGAGTAAGTCGAGAGTAAACCGAGAGTAAACAGAGAGTAAATCGAGTGTAAGTCGAGAGTAAATCGAGTGTAAGTCGAGAGTATGTCGAGAGTTAACCGAGAGTAAACCGAAAGTAAACCGAGAGTAAACCGAGAGTAAGTCGAGAGTTAACCGAGAGTAAACCGAAAGTAAACCGAGAGTAAGTCGAGAGTAAACCGAGAGTAAATCGAGAGTAATTCGAGAGTATGTCGAGAGTTAACCGAGAGTAAACCGAGAGTAAGTCGAGAGTAAACCGAGAGTAAATCGAGAGTAATTCGAGAGTATGTCGAGAGTTAACCGAGAGTAAACCGAGAGTAAGTTGAGAGTAAACCGAGAGTAAGTTGAGAGTAAACCGAGAGTAAATCGAGAGTAATTCGAGAGTATGTCGAGAGTAAACCGAGAGTATGTCGAGAGTAAATCGAGAGTAAGTCGAGAGTATGTCGAGAGTTAACCGAGAGTAAACCGAAAGTAAACCGAGAGTAAATCGAGAGTAAGTCGAGAGTATGTCGAGAGTAAATCGAGAGTAAACCGAGAGTATGTCGAGAGTAAACCGAGAGTAAGTCGAGAGTATGTCGAGAGTATGTCGAGAGTAAATCGAGTGTAAGTCGAGAGTAAATCGAGTGTAAATCGAGAGTAATTCGAGAGTATGTCGAGAGTAAACCGAGAGTATGTCGAGAGTAAATCGAGAGTAAGTCGAGAGTATGTCGAGAGTAAATCGAGAGTAAACCGAGAGTATGTTGAGAGTAAACCGAGAGTAAGTCGAGAGTATGTCGAGAGTAAATCGAGTGTAAGTCGAGAGTAAATCGAGTGTAAGTCAAGAACCGAGAGTAAATCGAGAGTAATTCGAGAGTATGTCGAGAGTAAACCGAGAGTATGTCGAGAGTAAATCGAGAGTAAGTCGAGAGTATGTCGAGAGTAAATCGAGAGTAAACCGAGAGTATGTCGAGAGTAAACCGAGAGTAAATCGAGTGTAAGTCGAGAGTAAATCGAGTGTAAGTCGAGAGTATGTCGAGAGTAAACCGAGAGTAAACCAAAAGTAAGTCGAGAGTAAACCGAGTAAATCGAGAGTAATTCGAGAGTATGTCGAGAGTTAACCGAGAGCAAACCGAAAGTAAACCGAGAGTAAACCGAGAGTAAGTCGAGAGCAAACCGAAAGTAAACCAAGAGTAAACCGAGAGTAAACCGAGAGTATGTCGAGAGTAAACCGAGAATAAACCGAGAGTAAACCGAGAGTAAACCGAGATTAAACCGAGAGTATGTCGAGAGTAAATCGAGAGTAAGTCGAGAGTAAATCTAGAGTAAACCGAGAGTATGTCGAGAGTAAACCGAGAGTAAACCGAGAGTAAGTCGAGAGTAAACCGAGAATAAATCGAGAGTAATTCGAGAGTATGTTGAGAGTTAACCGAGAGTAAACCGAAAGTAAATCGAGTGTAAGTCGAGAGTAAATCGAGTGTAAACCGAGAGTAAATCGAGAGTAATTCGAGAGTATGTCGAGAGTAAACCGAGAGTATGTCGAGAGTAAATCGAGAGTAAGTCGAGAGTATGTCGAGAGTAAATCGAGAGTAAGTCGAGAGTATGTCGAGAGTAAATCGAGAGTAAATCGAGAGTAAGTCGAGAGTATGTCGAGAGTTAACCGAGAGTAAACCGAAAGTAAACCGAGAATAAACCGAGAGTAAGTTGAGAGTAAACCGAGAGTAAATCGAGAGTAATTCGAGAGTAAACCGAGAGTATGTCGAGAGTAAATCGAGAGTAAGTCGAGAGTATGTCGAGAATAAATCGAGAGTAAACCGAGAGTATGTCGAGAGTAAACCGAGAGTAAGTCGAGAGTATGTCGAGAGTATGTCGAGAGTAAATGGAGTGTAAGTCGAGAGTAAACCGAGAGTAAATTGAGAGTAATTCGAGAGTATGTCGAGAGTAAACCGAGAGTATGTCGAGAGGAAATCGAGAGTAAGTCGAGAGTATGTCGAGAGTAAACCGAGAGTATGTCGAGAGTAAACCGAGAGTAAGTCGAGAGCAAACCGAAAGTAAACCGAGAGTAAACCGAGAGTAAACCGAGAGTAAACCGAGAGTATGTCGAGAGTAAACCGAGAGTAAACCGAGAGTAAACCGAGAGTAAACCGAGAGTAAACAGAGAGTATGTCGAGAGTAAATCGAGAGTAAGTCGAGAGTAAATCTAGAGTAAACCGAGAGTATGTCGAGAGTAAACCGAGAGTAAGTCGAGAGTATGTCGAGAGTATGTCGAGAGTAAATCGAGAGTAAATCGAGAGTATGTCGAGAGTATGTCGAGTGTAATTCGAGAGTAAATCGAGTGTAAGTCGAGAGTAAATCGAGTGTAAGTCGAGAGTAAATCGAGAGTAAACCGATAGTAAGTCGAGAGTATGTCGAGAGTATGTCGAGAGTAAATCGAGTGTAAGTCGAGAGTAAATCGAGTGTAAGTCGAGAGTAAACCGAGAGTAAATCGAGAGTAATTCGAGAGTATGTCGAGAGTAAACCGAGAGTATGTCGAGAGGAAATCGAGAGTAAGTCGAGAGTATGTCGAGAGTAAACCGAGAGTAAGTCGAGAGCAAACCGAAAGTAAACCGAGAGTAAACCGAGAGTAAACCGAGAGTATGTCGAGAGTAAACCGAGAGTAAACCGAGAGTAAACCGAGAGTAAACCGAGAGTATGTCGAGAGTAAATCGAGAGTAAGTCGAGAGTAAATCTAGAGTAAACCGAGAGTATGTCGAGAGTAAACCGAGAGTAAGTCGAGAGTATGTCGAGAGTATGTCGAGAGTAAATCGAGAGTAAATCGAGTGTAAGTCGAGAGTAAATCGAGTGTAAGTCGAGAGTAAATCGAGTGTAAGTCGAGAGTAAATCGAGTGTAAGTCGAGAGTAAATCGAGAGTAAATCGAGTGTAAGTCGAGAGTAAATCGAGTGTAATTCGAGAGTAAATCGAGTGTAAGTCGAGAGTAAATCGAGTGTAAGTCGAGAGTAAATCGAGAGTAAACCGAGAGTAAGTCGAGAGTATGTCGAGAGTATGTCGAGAGTAAATCGAGTGTAAGTCGAGAGTAAATCGAGTGTAAGTCGAGAGTAAACCGAGAGTAAATCGAGGGTAATTCGAGAGTATGTCGAGAGTAAACCGAGAGTATGTCGAGAGGAAATCGAGAGTAAGTCGAGAGTATGTCGAGAGTAAACAGAGAGTAAGTCGAGAGCAAACCGAAAGTAAACCGAGAGTAAACCGAGAGTAAACCGAGAGTATGTCGAGAGTAAACCGAGAGTAAACCGAGAGTAAACCGAGAGTAAACCGAGAGTAAACCGAGAGTAAACAGAGAGTATGTCGAGAGTAAACCGAGAGTAAATCGAGAGTAAGTCGAGAGTAAATCTAGAGTAAACCGAGAGTATGTCGAGAGTAAACCGAGAGTAAGTCGAGAGTATGTCGAGAGTAAATCGAGAGTAAATCGAGTGTAAGTCGAGAGTAAATCGAGTGTAAGTCGAGAGTAAATCGAGTGTAAGTCGAGAGTAAATCGAGTGTAAGTCGAGAGTAAATCGAGTGTAAGTCGAGAGTAAATCGAGAGTAAATCGAGTGTAAGTCGAGAGTAAATCGAGTTTAAGTCGAGAGTAAATCTAGAGTAAACTGAGAGTAAACCGAGAGTAAATCGAGAGTAAACTGAGAGTAAATTCAGAGGGGGAGTCAAGAGAGAGGCGGGCGAGAGAGATGGGGGCGAGAGAGAGAGGGGGGCGAGAGAGAGGGGGGTGAGAGAAAGAGGGGGGCGAGAGAGAGGGGGGTGAGAGAAAGAGGGGGGCGAGAGAGAGAGGGGCGAGAGAGAGAGGGGGGCGAGGGAGAGGGGGCGAGAGAGAGAGGGGGGCGAGGGAGAGGGGGGTGAGAGAGAAAGGGGGGCGAGGGAGAGGGGGCGAGAGAGAGAGGGGGGCGAGGGAGAGGGGGCGAGAGAGAGGGGATGAAGAAAGAGGGGGCGAGAGAGAGGGGATGAAGAAAGAGGGGGCGAGAGAGAACGGAGGCTGTAAAATCAATAGTTCATACTCGGCTGAAATTAAACGTTCTTTCAAATCAGAAACGAGGTTTGAAGGTAAAGTCTCTGTGGTTTCATCTCTGGTATCGATTCACAGACTCGGTGTCCGGACCAGTTAGAGAGTGTTCTGGAGGGTTCAGGGTTCTGGGTTCAACACTCTCAGCCCGAGCAGCCGAGGGACAAGTGCAGGAAACTGCTGCTGCGACACTTTCCAGAGTCTCCCTCAGATTTCTCCGCCGGCGCTTCTTGTTGCGAGACTCAGTGTCTCCAGCGAGACTCACGAGGACGACGTTTATTTACCTCAAACTTATCAGATGTTGATGCAGAAACACATGAACGTTTGTAAACAATTACTTTGTTACAGTTGTTGTTGTTGTTGTTGTTGTTGTTGTTGTAACATGCAGACACGAGTGAACGATGTAAACCTGCAGAGACACGAGTGATCGAGTGAACGATGTAAACCTGCAGAGACACGAGTGATCGAGTGAACGATGTAAACCTGCAGAGACACGAGTGAACGAGTGAACGATGTAAACCTGAAGAGACACGAGTGAACGAGTGAACGATGTAAACCTGAAGAGACACGAGTGAACGAGTGAACGATGTAAACCTGCAGAGACACGAGTGAACGAGTGAACGATGTAAACCTGAAGAGACACGAGTGAACGAGTGAACGATGTAAACCTGAAGAGACACGAGTGAACGAGTGAACGATGTAAACCTGAAGAGACACGAGTGAACGAGTGAACGATGTAAACCTGAAGAGACACGAGTGAACGAGTGAACGATGTAAACCTGAAGAGACACGAGTGAACGAGTGAACGATGTAAACCTGAAGAGACACGAGTGAACGAGTGAACGATGTAAACCTGAAGAGACACGAGTGAACGAGTGAACGATGTAAACCTGAAGAGACACGAGTGAACGAGTGAACGATGTAAACCTGCAGAGACACGAGTGAACGAGTGAACGATGTAAACCTGCAGAGACACGAGTGAACGAGTGAACGATGTAAACCTGAAGAGACACGAGTGAACGAGTGAACGATGTAAACCTGAAGAGACACGAGTGAACGAGTGAACGATGTAAACCTGAAGAGACACGAGTGAACGAGTGAACGATGTAAACCTGAAGAGACACGAGTGAACGAGTGAACGATGTAAACCTGAAGAGACACGAGTGAACGAGTGAACGATGTAAACCTGAAGAGACACGAGTGAACGAGTGAACGATGTAAACCTGAAGAGACACGAGTGAACGAGTGAACGATGTAAACCTGCAGAGACACGAGTGAACGATGTAAACCTGCAGAGACACGAGTGAACGAGTGAACGATGTAAACCTGGAGAGACACGAGTGAACGATGTAAACCTGAAGAGACACGAGTGAACGAGTGAACGATGTAAACCTGAAGAGACACGAGTGAACGAGTGAACGATGTAAACCTGCAGAGACACGAGTGAACGATGTAAACCTGCAGAGACACGAGTGAACGAGTGAACGATGTAAACCTGGAGAGACACGAGTGAACGATGTAAACCTGCAGAGACACGAGTGAACGATGTAAACCTGCAGAGACACGAGTGAACGAGTGAACGATGTAAACCTGGAGAGACACGAGTGAACGATGTAAACCTGGAGAGACACGAGGGAACGAGTGAACGATGTAAACCTGCAGAGACACGAGTGAACGAGTGAACGATGTAAACCTGAAGAGACACGAGTGAACGAGTGAACGATGTAAACCTGAAGAGACACGAGTGAACGAGTGAACGATGTAAACCTGGAGAGACACGAGTGAACGATGTAAACCTGAAGAGACACGAGTGAACGAGTGAACGATGTAAACCTGCAGAGACACGAGTGAACGAGTGAACGATGTAAACCTGGAGAGACACGAGTGAACGAGTGAACGATGTAAACCTGAAGCGACACGAGTGAACGAGTGAACGATGTAAACCTGAAGAGACACGAGTGAACGAGTGAACGATGTAAACCTGAAGAGACACGAGTGAACGAGTGAACGATGTAAACCTGCAGAGACACGAGTGAACGAGTGAACGATGTAAACCTGAAGAGACACGAGTGAACGAGTGAACGATGTAAACCTGAAGAGACACGAGTGAACGAGTGAACGATGTAAACCTGCAGAAGAGCAGGACGTTCGGCTCCACCAACACGTCTCGTGACAATATTCCAGCCTCAGATTTCCAGGCGTCAGTGTTTGTTACGTCAGTGAACGTTGATCAAGTGGATCAAGTGGATCAAAGTGTCTCGCGCTGACGAATCCGTCCAACTGTGTCGACACTGACTCATGTTCCAGGGTCAGAGGAGTCACTGGACAGCCTGGCTCTGAGCAGCAGATGGTGACGAGGGAGTCGACTGCAGGAGGAACAGTTTGAAGAAGTCGTTATTATTACATCAAACATTCATTCTCCGGCTTGTTATCTGGAAAACGGAGAAGAAGTCGTTTCGCCGGCGTCTACGTCCGTCGCCGCTGACGCAGGAAGCTCTTCATCCTGCAGACCCGAGGCAGTGACCACGACCCATAATTCCTCTCATGCAGACTCTCTCACTGCGTGTTGCCCCGGCTCACCAGCTCCAGGAGAACCAATCAGAGAGCGCCGCCGATGATGTCCGAGGTTCTGGAAGAAACTGAACCATGTGACCAGATCTGACGTCATCGTAAGAAAATATAAAACGATAATAATTAACGTGAAATATATTCAGGACACACGTCGCCTCACAGTGAGAAGGTTGTTGGTTCGATTCCAGGCCAACCTTTCTGTGTGGAGTTTTCGTGGGTTTACTCCGGGCACTCCGGTTTCCTCCCACAGTCCAAAAACATACAGAGGTTTGATCAAGTCTGTAGGTTGAGTGTGTGTCCTTTCCAGGGTGTCCCCCTATGATACTGGGAAAGACTCCTGTGACCCCCACAGGGGATGGAGCGATAGAAAATGAATGAAGATATTAACGACTTTGTTCATGTTTGTGTTGCAATTAAACCTCTGGGCTCTAGATGGCAGCAGTCGTTACGTCCTCCACAGCTGTTCAAATGTATTTAAAGTTTTATATCATGATGACGAAGGAAGAACAGAATGAAAGAAGGAAGAACAGAATGAAAGAGAGGAAGAAGGAAGAACAGAATGATAGAAAGGAAGAAGGAAGAACATAATGAAAGAGAGGAAGGAAGAACAAAATGAAAGAAGGAAGAACAGAATGACAGAGAGGAA
Source organism: Callionymus lyra (assembly GCF_982586985.1). Taxonomy (NCBI): domain Eukaryota; kingdom Metazoa; phylum Chordata; class Actinopteri; order Syngnathiformes; family Callionymidae; genus Callionymus; species Callionymus lyra. Next base: position 7,002,924 of record NC_141832.1, on the reverse strand, counting down.
GAAGGAAGAACAGAATGAAAGAAAGGAAGAACATAATGAAAGAGAGGAATGAAGAACAGAATGAAAGAAAGGAAAAAAGAATGAAAGAAAGGAAGAACAAAATGAAAGAGAGGAAGAAGGAAGAACAGAATGAAAGAAAGGAAGAACAAAATGAAAGAGAGGAAGAAGGAAGAACAGAATGAAAGAAAGGAAGAAGGGAGAACAGAATGAAAGAGGAAGAACAGAATGAAAGAAGGAAGAACTGAATGAAAGATGAAGAACAGAATGAAAGAAAGGAAGAAGGGAGAACAGAATGAAAGAAAGGAAGAAGGGAGAACAGAATGAAAGAGGAAGAACAGAATGAAAGAAGGAAGAACTGAATGAAAGATGAAGAACAGAATGAAAGAAGGAAGAACTGAATGAAAGATGAAGAACAGAATGAAAGAAGGAAGAACAGAATGAAAGAAGGAAGAACAGAATGAACAGAATGAAAGAAAGGACAAAGGAAGAACAAAATGAAAGAGAGGTAGAAGGAAGAACAGAATGAAAGAAAGGAAGAACAGAATGAAAGAGAGGAAGAAGGAAGAACAGAATGAAAGAAGGAAGAACAGAATGAAAGAGAGGAAGAAGGAAGAACAGAATGAAAGAAGGAAGAACAGAATGAAAGAGAGGAAGAAGGAAGAACAGAATGATAGAAAGGAAGAAGGAAGAACATAATGAAAGAGAGGAAGGAAGAACAGAATTAAAGAAAGGAAAAAGGAAAAAAGAATGAAAGAATGGAAGAACAAAATGATAGAAGGAAGAACAGAATGAAAGAGAGGAAGAAGGAAGAACAGAATGAAAGAAAGGAAGGAGGAAGAACATAATGAAAGAGAGGAAGGAAGAACAGAATGAAAGAAAGGAAAAAAGAATGAAAGAAAGGAAGAACAAAATGAAAGAGAGGAAGAAGGAAGAACAGAATGAAAGAAAGGAAGAACAAAATGAAAGAGAGGAAGAAGGAAGAACAGAATGAAAGAAAGGAAGAACAGAATGAAAGAGTGGAAGGAAGAACAGAATGAAAGAAAGGAAGAAGGGAGAACAGAATGAAAGAGGAAGAACAGAATGAAAGAAAGGAAAAAAGAATGAAAGAAAGGAAGAACAAAATGAAAGAGAGGAAGAAGGAAGAACAGAATGAAAGAAAGGAAGAACAAAATGAAAGAGAGGAAGAAGGAAGAACAGAATGAAAGAAAGGAAGAAGGGAGAACAGAATGAAAGAGGAAGAACAGAATGAAAGAAGGAAGAACTGAATGAAAGATGAAGAACAGAATGAAAGAAAGGAAGAAGGGAGAACAGAATGAAAGAAAGGAAGAAGGGAGAACAGAATGAAAGAGGAAGAACAGAATGAAAGAAGGAAGAACTGAATGAAAGATGAAGAACAGAATGAAAGAAGGAAGAACTGAATGAAAGATGAAGAACAGAATGAAAGAAGGAAGAACAGAATGAAAGAAAGGACAAAGGAAGAACAAAATGAAAGAGAGGTAGAAGGAAGAACAGAATGAAAGAAAGGAAGAACAGAATGAAAGAGAGGAAGAAGGAAGAACAGAATGAAAGAAGGAAGAACAGAATGAAAGAGAGGAAGAAGGAAGAACAGAATGAAAGAAGGAAGAACAGAATGAAAGAGAGGAAGAAGGAAGAACAGAATGAAAGAAAGGAAGGAGGAAGAACATAATGAAAGAGAGGAAGGAAGAACAGAATGAAAGAAAGGAAAAAAGAATGAAAGAAAGGAAGAACAAAATGAAAGAGAGGAAGAAGGAAGAACAGAATGAAAGAAAGGAAGAACAAAATGAAAGAGAGGAAGAAGGAAGAACAGAATGAAAGAAAGGAAGAACAGAATGAAAGAGTGGAAGGAAGAACAGAATGAAAGAAAGGAAGAAGGGAGAACAGAATGAAAGAGGAAGAACAGAATGAAAGAAAGGAAAAAAGAATGAAAGAAAGGAAGAACAAAATGAAAGAGAGGAAGAAGGAAGAACAGAATGAAAGAAAGGAAGAACAAAATGAAAGAGAGGAAGAAGGAAGAACAGAATGAAAGAAAGGAAGAACAGAATGAAAGAGTGGAAGGAAGAACAGAATGAAAGAAAGGAAGAACATAATGAAAGAGAGGAATGAAGAACAGAATGAAAGAAAGGAAAAAAGAATGAAAGAAAGGAAGAACAAAATGAAAGAGAGGAAGAAGGAAGAACAGAATGAAAGAAAGGAAGAACAAAATGAAAGAGAGGAAGAAGGAAGAACAGAATGAAAGAAAGGAAGAAGGGAGAACAGAATGAAAGAGGAAGAACAGAATGAAAGAAGGAAGAACTGAATGAAAGATGAAGAACAGAATGAAAGAAAGGAAGAAGGGAGAACAGAATGAAAGAAAGGAAGAAGGGAGAACAGAATGAAAGAGGAAGAACAGAATGAAAGAAGGAAGAACTGAATGAAAGATGAAGAACAGAATGAAAGAAGGAAGAACTGAATGAAAGATGAAGAACAGAATGAAAGAAGGAAGAACAGAATGAAAGAAGGAAGAACAGAATGAACAGAATGAAAGAAAGGACAAAGGAAGAACAAAATGAAAGAGAGGTAGAAGGAAGAACAGAATGAAAGAAAGGAAGAACAGAATGAAAGAGAGGAAGAAGGAAGAACAGAATGAAAGAAGGAAGAACAGAATGAAAGAGAGGAAGAAGGAAGAACAGAATGAAAGAAGGAAGAACAGAATGAAAGAGAGGAAGAAGGAAGAACAGAATGATAGAAAGGAAGAAGGAAGAACATAATGAAAGAGAGGAAGGAAGAACAGAATTAAAGAAAGGAAAAAGGAAAAAAGAATGAAAGAATGGAAGAACAAAATGATAGAAGGAAGAACAGAATGAAAGAGAGGAAGAAGGAAGAACAGAATGAAAGAAAGGAAGGAGGAAGAACATAATGAAAGAGAGGAAGGAAGAACAGAATGAAAGAAAGGAAAAAAGAATGAAAGAAAGGAAGAACAAAATGAAAGAGAGGAAGAAGGAAGAACAGAATGAAAGAAAGGAAGAACAAAATGAAAGAGAGGAAGAAGGAAGAACAGAATGAAAGAAAGGAAGAACAGAATGAAAGAGTGGAAGGAAGAACAGAATGAAAGAAAGGAAGAAGGGAGAACAGAATGAAAGAGGAAGAACAGAATGAAAGAAGGAAGAACTGAATGAAAGATGAAGAACAGAATGAAAGAAGGAAGAACTGAATGAAAGATGAAGAACAGAATGAAAGAAGGAAGAACAGAATGAAAGAAGGAAGAACAGAATGAACAGAATGAAAGAAAGGACAAAGGAAGAACAAAATGAAAGAGAGGTAGAAGGAAGAACAGAATGAAAGAATGAAGAACAGAATGAAAGAAGGAAGAACAGGATGAAAGAATGAAGCACAGAATGAAAGAAGGAAGAACAGAATGAAAGAAGGAAGAACAGAATGAAAGAAGGAAGAACGGAATGAAAGAAGGAAGAACAGAATGAAAGAATGAAAGAATGAAGAACAGAATGAAAGAAGGAAGAACAGAATGAAAGAATGAAAGAAGGAAGAACAGAATGAAAGAATGAAAGAAGGAAGAACAGAATGAAAGAAGGAAGAACAGAATGAAAGAATGAAGAACAGAATAAAAGAATAATAGAATGCAGTCATGTTTACGATGGTCTGAGCAGCAACAGCTTCACGACTCACTGTCTCTTCATCATCTGGTCCCAGACGTCACTCGAGCACTTCCTTGAATCAAGTGTTGAGGTGATTGACAGGTGTCTAAGTGAGGGGGGGGCAGCTGGACATGTGACTAAGTGAGGGGGGCTAGGGGGGGGGGGGCAGCTGGACATGTGACTAAGTGAGGGGGGGGGGGCAGCTGGACATGTGACTAAGTGAGGGGGGGCAGCTGGACATGTGACTAAGTGGGGGGGGGGGCAGCTGGACATGTGACTAAGTGAGGGGGGCTAGGGGGGGGGGGCAGCTGGACATGTGACTAAGTGAGGGGGGGGGCAGCTGGACATGTGACTAAGTGAGGGGGGGGGCAGCTGGACATGTGACTAAGTGAGGGGGGGCAGCTGGACATGTGACTAAGTGGGGGGGGGGGCAGCTGGACATGTGACTAAGTGAGGGGGGGGCAGCTGGACATGTGACTAAGTGGGGGGGGGGGGCAGCTGGACATGTGACTAAGTGAGGGGGGGGGCAGCTGGACATGTGACTAAGTGGGGGGGGGGGCAGCTGGACATGTGACTAAGTGAGGGGGGGGCAGCTGGACATGTGACTAAGTGGGGGGGGGGGGGCAGCTGGACATGTGACTAAGTGAGGGGGGGGGCAGCTGGACATGTGACTAAGTGGGGGGGGGGGCAGCTGGACATGTGACTAAGTGAGGGGGGGGCAGCTGGACATGTGACTAAGTGAGGGGGGGGCAGCTGGACATGTGACTAAGTGAGGGGGGGGGGCAGCTGGACATGTGACTAAGTGATGGTTTGGACCCAGAGGACCAGACGACTCCAGCGAGAACCTTCAGAGCCTTCAGAACCTTCAGGTGAGTTCACCTGTCCATCACCTGTCCATCACCTGTCCATCACCTGTCCATCACCTGTCCATCACCTGTCCATCACCTGTCCATCACCTGTCCCCGGACGACCAGTCACTACACAACACTATGAACACGACAACATTGTTTCTACACACGTGTGAGAAACACTGGTTTATAAAAGTGTTTGTTTTCACTGAAAGATTCTGAACCAACAGTAAAAGTACCTTTGATGTCTGTAGTAAACAAACAAACAAACAAACAAACAAACAAACAAACAAACACAACACTATGAAGTGATCAGGGATCAAAACTACATCAATATTTGTTCAACATTAAACATAATTGTTGATTTTAAATCTTTTTATTTTAATCAAATTTAGTTTTTATTAAATAATTAGATTTTTTTTTTATCCACGACTGAAATGAAAACATTCAGCGTTTGTTCATGTTTGTGTTGCAATCAAACTTCCTGCCTCTAGATGGCAGCAGTCGTGACGTCCTCCGCAGCTACAGGAAGAATGATGACTGAGGACGAGAGGATACAGTGAGTCCAGCAGATTCTATGTGGATTTAAACTTTATATCTTGAATTATAATTGACAATGAACACGATCCTGTTACACACATGAACACACACATGAACACACACATGAACACAAACATGAACACACACATGAACACACACATGAACACACACATGAACACACACATGAATACACACATGAACACACACATGAACACACACATGAACACACACATGAACACACACATGAACACACACATGAACACACACATGAACACACACATGAACACATGAACACACACATGAACACACACATGAACACACGAACACACACATGAACACACACATGAACACACACATGAACACACACATGAACACACACATGAACACACACATGAACACACACATGCACACAAACATGAACACACACATGAACACACACATGAACACACACATGAACACACAAACACACACATGAACACACACATGAACACACACATGCACACAAACATGAACACACACATGAACACACACATGAACACACACATGAACACACACATGAACACACACGAACACACACATGAACACACACATGAACACACACGAACACACACATGAACACACACATGAACACAAACATGAACACACACATGCACACACACATGAACACACACATGAACACACACATGAACACACACACGAACACACACATGAACAAACACATGAACACACACACGAACACACACATGAACACACACATGAACACACACATGAACACACACATGAACACACACACGAACACACACATGAACACACACATGAACACACACACGAACACACACATGAACACACACATGAACACACACACGAACACACACATGAACACACACATGAACACACACACGAACACACACATATAACATTGTCACTAAATGATGTTTAATAATTCAAATGTTTTATCGAGTAATGGATGAAAATATTGTTAAAAGAGATAAATACCTGGAATATTTATTCTAATAATATATACGAATAATGGTTCGTATATATTATTATTATTATTATTATTCACTGATAAATATAATTCACAACAAAAATGGGAAAAAAAACAATAGAAATAGTTGATTATAATAAAGAACATCTTAATAGTTTCGAACCTTAAATGTGTTTTTATTTTTGTGTCGTAGTTTTGCTCAATGATTTCTTATATTATATTATATTATATGTATTACACAAATATTAACAAATCAATAATTTCAAAGATGAATCAAAGGAAGGAGATTCAAGAGATTCTTAGGAGAAGCAGGTTTTCTGTCGTAAAGAGATGATGATCTTCTTCACGTGACTTCAGTGAAGTAAACGTCGAGAGAGTTTCTGTGTTTTCGGCGATAAAAGACTTTCGTTTACGACTTTATTCTTCGGCGTTTATGACGATCTCGTCGCCGCTTCAGGCCATAAAAGCTTCGCGTGCGGAGACGAGGAGGACGAGACGGTCCGGACCAGACGAGCCGAACCAGAACCAACACGTCTTTTACGACGTCCCGGTGCGAAGTTAAGACGCTCGTAAACGAGCGAAGCTGGAAACGAACGCCATCGAGAGCGAGGTGGTCGTAATGTAACGGCGTCTGATGGTCGGCGTGTACTTGACGTTCGTTTGTGTACTTTAAATGTATTTCAACATCACCATCCCTCTGAGCAGCTCCCATGATGCCTTGCTGCCCGGCCGGCCAATCACAGCCGCCGATGACCTTTGACACACACGATCTCGCCGTGTGGCGAGCGAACCGTGAGGCGGCGAGCGACAGTGTGTCTTTGATGACATCATCTCTGGAAGACTCAGGTGGTCATAATGTAACGGCCTCTGAACACAAGGTTCGGTTAAGAAGGAACTTTTGACTCGTTACTGAAACTAAACCAGAGAATTGTTTTCAGTTCACATCGTAGCCATTAGCGCCTTGTTCCCGTGTTTCAAGCAGGTTCACTTTGTGCCCAAAACAACTGCAGTTCATCGAGTGTCCACTAGAGGCCGGAAGTGAGGAGGTCACGTGCAGACACTGAAGGAAATGATTTTCTTTGGATTTTCTTTTCATTTTTTAGGATGGACTTCATGGAAGGTCACGACCCTGAACTGAACTGAACTGAACTGAACTAAACTGAACTGAACTGAACTGAACTGAACTAAACTGAACTGAAGTGAACTAAACTGAAGTGAACTGAACTGAACTGAACTGAACAGAACTGAACTGAACTAAACTAAACTGAACTGAACTGAACTGAACTGAACTGAACTGAACTAAACTGAACTAAACTGAAGTGAACTGAACTGAACTAAACTGAACTAAACTGAAGTGAACTGAACTGAACTAAACTGAAGTGAACTGAAGTGAAGTGAAGTGAAGTGAAGTGAACTGAACTGAACTGAACTGAAGTGAACTGAACTGAAGTGAACTGAACTGAACTGAACTGAACTGAACTGAACTGAACTGAAGTGAACTGAAGTGAACTGAACTGAAGTGAACTGAACTGAACTGAAGTGAACTGAACTGAACTGAACTGAACTGAACTGAACTAAACTAAAGTGAACTGAAGTGAACTGAAGTGAACTGAAGTGAACTGAAGTGAACTAAACTGAAGTGAAGTGAACTGAACTAAACTAAAGTGAACTGAAGTGAACTAAACTGAACTGAAGTGAAGTGAAGTGAAGTGAACTAAACTAAAGTGAACTGAACTGAACTGAACTGAACTGAACTGAACTGAACTGAACTGAACTGAATTGAAGTGAAGTGAAGTGAAGTGAAGTGAAGTGAACTGAACTAAACTAAAGTGAACTGAACTGAAGTGAAGTGAAGTGAAGTGAAGTGAACTGAAGTGAAGTGAAGTGAACTGAAGTGAAGTGAAGTGAACTGAACTGAAGTGAAGTGAAGTGAATTGAACTGAACTGAACTGAACTGAACTGAACTGAACTGAACTGAACTGAACTGAATTGAACTGAAGTGAACTGAAGTGAACTAAACACACTATAAAGTCTCTGACGAGCTAAAGTTTGAGGCAGAAACACCTGAACCTGGTGAATATAAATAGATTCTTAACGAGTTTCATCATCTCCTGCGTGTTTGGAGAGAATCCGAGCTTCTCCTGTAAACAAGCAAACGTCCAGAGGTTTGAATCCGATCAGGGCTTG
>NC_141832.1:6807208-6824708 GCF_982586985.1 Callionymus lyra | reverse complement strand
AACGCATGACAATGAACATCTCGAGCTGACGTACCTGCCGCTCCCGCAGGTGACAGACGATGGCGGTGTCTGCACTGACCATGTTGGTGGAGAGCGAGGCGGCGGCGGCGGGCGGCGTGCTGCTGGTGGCGCTGGCGCTCCTGCTGGCGTGGCTCTCCACGCACGTGGCCGACCGCGGCGAGCACTTCCTGAGCGCCGTCATGGATGCGGGGACGCACACCTCGCAGCGCGCCGACGCCCCCGAGCAGCAGGCGCCCTCGCCCTCGCCGGAGGAGAAGCCGGACGACGCGGATCCGGACGGCGAGGCGACGGCGGACGACGCAGATCTGCTGCTGGACATCCAGAGCAAACAGGTTCGGACGGAGAGGCTGCTGGAGGAGGAGGCGTCCGAGAAGAGTCCGAAGAACGCCGCGCCGGCGTCCGGCGAGGCGGCGAACAACACGTCCATGTCCGTCCGCCTCAAGTTCCTGAACGACACCGAGGAGACGGCGGAGGTTCGGCCGCAGGACACGGTGGAGTCGCTGAGAAGGTTTGTTGATACGCAAGTGTTTTTACTGCGGTACACATCAAACGCACACTTCAAACACACACACAAAACACTTGTGTTGTCTCTGGGTCAAAGGTCAATGACCTCCCTGGCTTCCTATATGTCCTTGTATCGTTGTATCAACGCACGCTTGTCGATCAAAGTCATGTCATCGTTGGCGATCCTGATCATCTGAAATGGGCCTAAAGTCGATCTCTGAGGGACGCCAAAGATGTCTGGAGCTTCTGTCCGTCCGTCTCCTCATGCGTCGATGTCTCCTCATGTCTCCTCATGTGTCCATGTCTCCTCATGTGTCCTCATGTGTCCATGTCTCCTCATGTGTCCTCATGTGTCCTCATGTGTCCTCATGCGTCCATGTCTCATGTGTCCATGTCTCCTCATGTGTCCTCATGTGTCCATGTGTCCATGTCTCCTCATGTCTCCTCATGTGTCCATGTCTCCTCATGTGTCCTCATGTATCCTCATGTGTCCATGTCTCCTCATGTGTCCATGTCTCCTCATGTCTCCTCATGTGTCCATGTCTCCTCATGTGTCCTCATGCGTCCATCTCTCATGTGTCCATGTCTCCTCATGTGTCCTCATGTGTCCATGTCTCCTCATGTCTCCTCATGTGTCCATGTCTCCTCATGTCTCCTCGTGTGTCCATGTCTCCTCATGTGTCCTCATGTGTCCATGTCTCCTCATGTGTCCATGTCTCCTTATGTGTCCTCATGTCTCCTCGTGTGTCCATGTCTCCTCATGTGTCCATGTCTCCTCATGTGTCCATGTCTCCTCATGTGTCCATGTGTCCTCATGTGTCCATGTGTCCATGTCTCCTCATGTGTCCTCATGTGTCTATGTCTCATGTGTCCTCATGTGTCCATGTCTCCTCATGTCTCCTCATGTGTCCATGTCTCCTCATGTCTCCTCATGTCTCCTCATGTGTCCATGTCTCCTCATGTCTCCTCATGTCTCCTCATGTGTCCATGTCTCATGTGTCCATCTCTCCTCATGTCTCCTCATGTGTCCTCATGTGTCCATGTCTCCTCATGTCTCCTCATGTGTCCATGTCTCCTCATGTCTCCTCATGTGTCCATGTCTCCTCATGTGTCCTCATGTGTCCATGTCTCCTCATGTGTCCTCATGTGTCCATGTCTCCTCATGTGTCCTCATGCGTCCATGTCTCATGTGTCCATGTCTCCTCATGTCTCCTCATGTGTCCTCATGTGTCCATGTGTCCATGTCTCCTCATGTCTCCTCATGTGTCCATGTCTCCTCATGTATCCTCATGTGTCCATGTCTCCTCATGTGTCCATGTCTCCTCATGTCTCCTCATGTGTCCATGTCTCCTCATGTGTCCTCATGCGTCCATGTCTCATGTGTCCATGTCTCCTCATGTGTCCTCATGTGTCCATGTCTCCTCATGTCTCCTCATGTGTCCATGTCTCCTCATGTCTCCTCATGTCTCCTCATGTGTCGATGTCTCCTCATGTCTCCTCATGTGTCCTCATATGTCCATGTCTCCTCATGTGTCCTCATGTCTCCTCGTGTGTCCATGTCTCCTCATGTGTCCTCATGTGTCCATGTCTCCTCATGTGTCCATGTCTCCTCATGTGTCCATGTGTCCTCATGTGTCCATGTGTCCATGTCTCCTCATGTGTCCTCATGTGTCCATGTCTCCTCATGTGTCCATGTCTCCTCATGTGTCCTCATGTGTCCATGTCTCCTCATGTGTCCATGTCTCCTCATGTGTCCATGTGTCCATGTGTCCTCATGTGTCCATGTGTCCATGTCTCCTCATGTGTCCTCATGTGTCTATGTCTCCTCATGTCTCATGTGTCCTCATGTGTCCATGTCTCCTCATGTGTCCATGTGTCCATGTCTCCTCATGTCTCCTCATGTGTCCATGTCTCCTCATGTCTCCTCATGTCTCCTCATGTCTCCTCATGTGTCCTCATATGTCCATGTCTCCTCATGTGTCCTCATGTCTCCTCGTGTGTCCATGTCTCCTCATGTGTCCTCATGTGTCCATGTCTCCTCATGTGTCCATGTCTCCTCATGTGTCCATGTGTCCTCATGTGTCCATGTGTCCATGTCTCCTCATGTGTCCTCATGTGTCCATGTCTCCTCATGTGTCCATGTCTCCTCATGTGTCCTCATGTGTCCATGTCTCCTCATGTGTCCATGTCTCCTCATGTGTCCATGTGTCCTCATGTGTCCATGTGTCCATGTCTCCTCATGTGTCCTCATGTGTCTATGTCTCCTCATGTCTCATGTGTCCTCATGTGTCCATGTCTCCTCATGTGTCCTCATGTGCTCATGTGTCCATGTCTCCTCATGTGTCCTCATATGTCCATGTCTCCTCGTGTGTCCATGTCTCATGTGTCCATGTCTCCTCATGTGTCCTCATGTGTCCATGTCTCCTCATGTCTCCTCGTGTGTCCATGTCTCCTCATGTCTCCTCATGTCTCATGTGTCCATGTCTCCTCATGTGTCCTCATATGTCCATGACTCCTCGTGTGTCCATGTCTCCTCATGTGTCCTCATGTGTCCATGTCTCCTCATGTCTCCTCGTGTGTCCATGTCTCCTCATGTCTCATGTGTCCTCATGTCTCATGTGTCCATGTGTCCTCATGTGTCCTCATATGTCCATGTCTCCTCATGTCTCCTCATGTGTCCATGTCTCCTCATGTCTCCCCATGACTCCTCATGTCTCCTCATGTGTCCATGTGTCCATGTCTCCTCATGTGTCCATGTCTCCTCATGTCTCCTCATGTGTCCATGTCTCCTCATGTCTCCTCGTGTGTCCATGTCTCCTCATGTGTCCATGTGTCCTCATGTGTCCATGTCTCCTCATGTCTCCTCATGTCTCCTCGTGTGTCCATGTGTCCTCATGTGTCCTCATGTGTCCTCATGTGTCCATGTGTCCTCATGTGTCCTCATGTCTCCTCATGTCTCATGTGTCCATGTCTCCTCATGTGTCCTCATATGTCCATGTCTCCTCGTGTGTCCATGTCTCATGTGTCCATGTCTCCTCATGTCTCCTCATGTGTCCATGTCTCCTCATGTCTCCCCATGACTCCTCATGTGTCCTCATGTGTCCATGTCTCCTCATGTGTCCTCATGTCTCCTCATGTCTCCTCGTGTGTCCATGTCTCCTCGTGTGTCCATGTCTCCTCATGTGTCCTCAAGTCTCCTCATGTCTCCTCATGTGTCCTCATGTCTCCTCATGTGTCCATGTCTCCTCATGTCTCCTCGTGTGTCCATGTCTCCTCATGTGTCCATGTGTCCTCATGTGTCCATGTCTCCTCATGTCTCCTCATGTCTCCTCGTGTGTCCATGTGTCCTCATGTGTCCATGTGTCCATGTGTCCTCATGTGTCCTCATGTCTCCTCATGTCTCATGTGTCCATGTCTCCTCATGTGTCCTCATATGTCCATGTCTCCTCGTGTGTCCATGTCTCATGTGTCCATGTCTCCTCATGTCTCCTCATGTGTCCATGTCTCCTCATGTCTCCCCATGACTCCTCATGTGTCCTCATGTGTCCATGTCTCCTCATGTGTCCTCATGTCTCCTCATGTCTCCTCGTGTGTCCATGTCTCCTCGTGTGTCCATGTCTCCTCATGTGTCCTCAAGTCTCCTCATGTCTCCTCATGTGTCCTCATGTCTCCTCATGTGTCCATGTCTCCTCATGTGTCCTCATGTGTCCATGTCTCCTCATGTGTCCATGTCTCTTCATGTGTCCTCATGTCTCCTCATGTCTCCTCATGTGTCCATGTCTCCTCATGTGTCCATGTCTCCTCATGTCTCCTTGTGTGTCCATGTCTCCTCATGTGTCCTCATGTCTCCTCGTGTGTCCATGTCTCCTCATGTCTCATGTGTCCATGTCTCCTCATGTGTCCTCATATGTCCATGTCTCCTCATGTGTCCATGTCTCCTCATGTGTCCATGTCTCCTCATGTGTCCTCATGTGTCCATGTCTCCTCATGTCTCCTCACGTGTCCATGTCTCCTCATGTGTCCTCATGTGTCCATGTGTCCTCATGTGTCCTCATGTCTCCTCGTGTGTCCATGTCTCCTCATGTCTCATGTGTCCATGTCTCCTCATGTGTCCTCATATGTCCATGTCTCCTCGTGTGTCCATGTCTCCTCATGTCTCATGTGTCCATGTCTCCTCATGTGTCCTCATATGTCCATGTCTCCTCATGTGTCCATGTCTCCTCATGTGTCCATGTCTCCTCATGTGTCCCCATGTCTCCTCATGTGTCCATGTCTCCTCATGTGTCCTCATGTCTCCTCGTGTGTCCATGTCTCCTCATGTCTCATGTGTCCATGTCTCCTCATGTGTCCTCATATGTCCATGTCTCCTCGTGTGTCCATGTCTCCTCATGTCTCATGTGTCCATGTCTCCTCATGTGTCCTCATATGTCCATGTCTCCTCATGTGTCCATGTGTCCATGTCTCCTCATGTGTCCCCATGTCTCCTCATGTGTCCCCATGTCTCCTCATGTGTCCTCATGTGTCCATGTCTCCTCATGTCTCCTCACGTGTCCATGTCTCCTCATGTCTCCTCGTGTGTCCATGTCTCCTCATGTCTCATGTGTCCTCATGTGTCCTCATATGTCCTCATGTCTCCTCGTGTGTCCATGTCTCATGTGTCCATGTCTCCTCATGTGTCCTCATGTGTCCTCATATGTCCATGTCTCCTCATGTCTCCTCATGTGTCCATGTCTCCTCATGTCTCCTTGTGTGTCCATGTCTCCTCATGTGTCCTCATGTCTCCTCGTGTGTCCATGTCTCCTCATGTCTCATGTGTCCATGTCTCCTCATGTGTCCTCATATGTCCATGTCTCCTCATGTGTCCATGTCTCCTCGTGTGTCCTCATGTGTCCATGTCTCCTCATGTGTCCTCATGTGTCCATGTCTCCTCATGTCTCCTCACGTGTCCATGTCTCCTCATGTGTCCTCATGTGTCCATGTGTCCTCATGTGTCCTCATGTCTCCTCGTGTGTCCATGTCTCCTCATGTCTCATGTGTCCATGTCTCCTCATGTGTCCTCATATGTCCATGTCTCCTCGTGTGTCCATGTCTCCTCATGTGTCCATGTGTCCATGTCTCCTCATGTGTCCCCATGTCTCCTCATGTGTCCCCATGTCTCCTCATGTGTCCTCATGTGTCCATGTCTCCTCATGTCTCCTCACGTGTCCATGTCTCCTCATGTCTCCTCATGTGTCCATGTCTCCTCATGTCTCCTCGTGTGTCCATGTCTCCTCATGTCTCATGTGTCCTCATGTGTCCTCATATGTCCTCATGTCTCCTCGTGTGTCCATGTCTCATGTCTCATGTGTCCATGTCTCCTCATGTGTCCTCATGTGTCCTCATATGTCCATGTCTCCTCATGTCTCCTCATGTGTCCATGTCTCCTCATGTCTCCTTGTGTGTCCATGTCTCCTCATGTGTCCTCATGTCTCCTTGTGTGTCCATGTCTCCTCATGTCTCATGTGTCCATGTCTCCTCATGTGTCCTCATATGTCCATGTCTCCCCATGTGTCCATGTCTCCTCGTGTGTCCTCATGTGTCCATGTCTCCTCATGTGTCCTCATGTGTCCATGTCTCCTCATGTCTCCTCACGTGTCCATGTCTCCTCATGTGTCCTCATGTGTCCATGTGTCCTCATGTGTCCTCATGTCTCCTCGTGTGTCCATGTCTCCTCATGTCTCATGTGTCCATGTCTCCTCATGTGTCCTCATATGTCCATGTCTCCTCGTGTGTCCATGTCTCCTCATGTCTCCTCATGTGTCCTCATATGTCCATGTCTCCTCATGTGTCCATGTCTCCTCATGTCTCCTCATGTGTCCATGTCTCCTCATGTCTCCTCATGCGTCCATGTCTCATGTGTCCATGTCTCCTCGTGTGTCCTCATGTGTCCATGTCTCCTCATGTCTCCTCATGTGTCCATGTCTCCTCATGTGTCCATGTCTCCTCATGTCTCCTCATGCGTCCATGTCTCATGTGTCCATGTCTCCTCATGCGTCCATGTCTCATGTGTCCATGTCTCCTCACGTGTCTCCTCATGTGTCCATGTCTCCTCATGCGTCCATGTCTCCTCATGTCTCCTCATGTCTCCTCATGTCTCCTCAGCCGCTGCTTCTCGGGGCGCGAGCGTCGGGTGAAGCTCATCTACCAGGGTCAGCTGCTGCACGACCCGTCCAGAACTCTGGGCTCCCTGAACATCACCCACAACAGCGTGATCCACTGCCACGTCTCCCAGGCGCTGCTGGACCGCCCGGACGAGGGGCCCCGGTCGGGGGGGAGCGTCCCCGGCGGGGTCCAGGCCGCAGCGGTCAGCACCAGCAGCCTGCTGGTGCCCGTGTTCGTGGTGGTCCTGGCCGTGGTCTGGTACTTCAGGATCAACTACCGGCAGTTCTTCACGGCGCCGGCGACCATCTCCCTGGTGGGCGTCACCGTGTTCTTCAGCTTCCTGCTGTTCGGGATGCACGGCCGCTGACGCGCCGCCGCTACTTCCTGCGTGATGACGTCACATCCTGCCGGTCACGAGCGAAGGAAACATGTGGATCAGAGTCGTCTCGATATTGAACCAACATTTCAAACGTTTTTATGATTTTTATTGAACATTCAATTCAAAACATTGAAAACGTTTTTTTTTTTACTGGTTTGATATTTTAATGACAATAATTACAAAAATACGTTTTCTAAATTCAATATGTTGTGTTTTTAATTCAATATAAATGTTGCTATAATAGAGTCTCCAGACTAAACCAACAGAGCTCAGAGTTACTGATCAAACTAGCTCTGAGCTCTGTTGGTTTGGTCTGGAGACTCTATTATAGCAACATTTATATTGAATTTAAAGTGATGATGTCATTGATGGAATATGAATAAACTCTAAATAAAACATTTAATGTAAATTAAAGATTAAATATTCCTTCTATATTCAGACGACGCTGATAAACTTCAGTAGAAACTTGGAACGAAGGATTTGAAGTAACTCGTGACACGTCGATACAAACGGGAACAACATGGTTGTCGTTCTTCAAGCTTCTGTTGTGTCACTTCCTGTTGCGACATCACTTCCTGTCCCATGTGTAGCATGTGAAACATAGTTTGACGATGAAATGTTTGAATCGGATGATTTGTAACTGGAGTCTCGAGACGAACGCGCTTTAGACCAAAGATGTCGGAACCTCCGAGCAAACGTTCTGGAGGTTCTGGAGAAGATTCACTCTTCGCTGTGATTCAATAGAAGTGTATTTGCTGATCCTTCACTTCATTGTTGTACATACCTTGTGTATTTGTGTAAATAAAAGACCAGAGATTGAATCTAATCTGCTTCTTGGTGACGAATTAAAGCGTCAGAACATCTGAGTTAAATCTTTATTTATAACGACGAGCATGACAGACATCGTATCGACACACACACACACACACACACACACATATTCAAAACTTTAAGAAATAAAATGTTTAAAAATACATGAAAGCAAAACAGGTTTTTCAAGAAACGACAATATTTAGTTGTTAAAATAAGAATTTTAATAAGAATTAATGATGATAATATTATGTTGTTAAAAATGATGATAATAATTACCATTTTAAGTTAATATTCACATCTTTTATTGTGTTATTTTGTCTTTATCTGTTGACATTAATATTTTGCGATGACCTTTTAAGATTTTTAAATTCATTTAGAGTAAACACTGTGACTTCTGCCAGAGCAATGAAATAATAATACTTTCTACTTTCACTTCTTCTTCCCTGAAGTACAACTTTGTGTTGCTCCACAATATACACTCATAGTAAGTAAGTAAGTAAGTAATATTTATTTATATAGCGCTTTTCTAGACCAGGGTCACAAAGCGCTTTAACAATCAAAACAACACTCAAAAAAGTATATACTTTAAATTTCAAGATAAAACTGATAACACAACAGGAGTTCCAGAAAATCAAGGAAAAGCCTGAACAAATAAAAACATCTTAAGATGTTTCTTAAAGGAGTCAGTAGATCATCAAGAGCAAAGAGAGGAAGATCCTTCCAAAGCTTGGGAGCAACAGTCTGGAAGGATTTCTCTCCTCTGGTCCTGAACCGTGTGCGTAGAACCATAAGTAGATTCTGATCCACAGACCTCAGAGCCCGAGCTGGGGTGTAAGGCTGGATCAGATCACTGATGTAAGGAGGAGCCTGACCATGAATAGATCTGAAAGTAAGAACCAGAATTTTAAAGTTGATCCTGAAAGAAACTGGAAGCCAGTGAAGAGTTTTAAGGATCGGAGAAATGTGAGTTCTTCTACTAGAGCGGGTCAGAATTCTCGCTGCAGAGTTTTGAACAAACAAAGTAATACTATCATGAAACTAAGTAATAATATCATAAAAAAGAGTAATAATACCATGAAACAAAGTAATACTATCGTGAAACAAAGTAATAATATCATAAAAAAGAGTAATAATACCATGAAACAAAGTAATAATACCATGAAACAAAGTAATAATATCATGAAACAAAGTAATAATACCATGAAACAAAGTAATAATACCATGAAACAAAGTAATAATATCATGAAAAAGAGTAATAATACCATGAAGCAAAGTAATTATATCATGAAACAAAGTAATAAAGTAATAATACCATAAAACAGAGTAATAATACCATGAAACAAAGTAATAATACCATAAAAGAAAGTAATTATATCATGAAAAAGAGTAATAATACCATGAAATAAAGTAATAATATCATGAAACAAAGTAATAATATCATGAAACAAAGTAATAATATCATGAAACAAAGTAATAATACCATAAAACAGAGTAATAATACCATGAAACAAAGTAATAATATCATGAAACAAAGTAATAATATCATGAACCAAGTAATAATATCATGAAACAAAGTAATAATATCATGAACCAAGTAATAATACCATGAAACAAAGTAATAATAACATGAAACAAGGTAATAATAGCATTAATACTATCATGAAACAAAGTAATAATATCATGAAACAAAGTAATAATATCATGAACAAAGTAATAATACCATGAAACAAAGTAATAATATCATGAACCAAGTAATAATACCATGAAACAAAGTAATAATAACATGAAACAAGATAATAATAGCATTAATACTATCATGAAACAAAGTAATAATATCATGAAACAAAGTAATAATATCATGAAAAAAAGTAATAATATCGTGAAAAAAAGTAATAATATCATTAATACTATCATGAAACAAATTAATAATATCATGAAACAAAGTAATAATATCATGAAACCTGCGAACCTCAGAATATGTACAAACTACTTGTAGTTCTACTCCGCGTCTCATCCTGATGATAAGATTCCAGATTGAGAAACTAAACATTGGTTTAAGTTCATCATCTTAACCTGAGATTGATCTTTAAATTCCTCGCACACTTGTGTTACTACACGTGTCATGATCTTCATTTATCGACAGGAGTTGATCGTAATCTTCCCGTAAACTGCGGCGCATCCATCGCGTGATGCTTCGGATTCTTCTCCACCAATAACGAGAGTCTGAGCGTGTTTTGCTTCACGGGCTTGATTTGCGGAATTCACTGACAGAGGCAATTTACCCAGGGGGGTTGTGGGTAATGTAGTCTCACAGCGTGGCGTCCACGACGGACCGCGGAGGAGTCAAACTACACGCCCCACAATGCCTTGCGGCATTTGAGTTGTCGAGGAGCGTGAGGAGAAACAAGGAGGGGGACGGTTTTTAGGAATTTATCCGCAGACTTGGAGGCTTCGCTGCGACACAAATGGTGAGGATCCGAACCGAACCGAACTCTTAGACGACACACGGTCCGCCGCGCGCGCTCGTGTCGTCACCGGATCCCGCTGAGCCGCGGTTGCTAACATAAGCTAACTTAGCTAACAAGTCGAGCTAGTTCGTGCGCGTCGTGATGTTCGTGCGCGACACGAGTGCGTCCGAACCTCGTGTTTACCTGCGGTTTTATACCGTCATGATCGATATTAACGCGTTATTACCAACTGTCAACCTCCAGCTCTGCTCCGCCCCCTTTCCAGCTTCCTGTCTCGTCTTCACGCCGCGAGAAAACACACAAACGTTGTGTTGTTACACACTTATTGTGTGTCTGTGTGTCCTACACTCAAGACAACGTTGTCCGGGGGTCACTGGCGTCCACCGCCTTTTGTCTCGGATTTCCTCCCTTTTTTGTCTGAGTTAAAATAACTGTTTGACTCAAACATTACAACAAGTGAAGCCTCAACTACCTACTGACACTATGTAGCCATTAGCGCTGTTGTGCCGTTACATCTGCCCAGCTCTACGTCTTCAGAAAACATGTTTAAAGTGAAGTGTGACTTCATTCTTAGTTCAGAAGTTCAGGTCCAGAGTTATTCAGTAGAAAAGCACTCCGAGAGCGCAGCCTCCTGCCAAGCAGCTCATTTCTAATGACAGAAGCTTATTGTTCAATGAACTTTATTCTCCAACAAGTTAACTGATGAACTAGGCCTCTGCTTCCTGTCTGCAGTACTTCAAAATAAAAGCACGGTCAGACTCGACAAACCTCTAGATCGGCTTCACGACGACTGGTCAGTAGTTTGTGACGTTTAGTTACAGTTTTATCTGTGAAGTTCGAACCTTAAACCAATGAGAAGCTAGTGATGGTTTCACAAGAGAAGCCTAAAAGTTGAAACTTTATCATTCGAGTCATTGACTTGAGTCACAGTAATCTGTGACTAATGGATCCATTATAATATAATTACATCCGTCATGTCAAATATAAACAATGAAACCCACCATGGCTGCACCATATATCAAAAAAATATTGATATCGCGATATCGTCACGTGCGATATACATCTGGAAAACAAAAACACGAACGATAATTTATAATTTTTTATTGTTTAAATCAAACATTTCTTAAATGCTCACTTCGACCAATCAGTGTCACGTTCTGTAAAGTTGTCAATTTGTACTGCTATGTCTCGTTGTTGTTTACGTCTCCGTCCGTCTGTGAACTGTGCTAGGCTCGGTTGCTATGACGACGCGTCTTGGCTCAGTATATCCACGGAAGTAATACTAACTTATGATCTAGTCAAACACTAGTGATCCAGTCACTCGTCTCTTTCAACCTCCTTTGTTAAAGCAACATATCGTAAGAACTTTTCATCTCGTCTCAGTTGTTTTCTTAGAAGATCGTGAACTTCTAAACAAACCTGTCTGTCTTCACCGTATGCTAACGAGCTAAGCTGCTAGCGTCATTTATAAAGTGTTATGTGTGCGTCTTCACCGTATGCTAACGATCTAAGTTGCTAGCGTCATTTATAAAGTGTTATGTTTGCGTCTTCACCGTATGCTAACGAGCTAAGTTGCTAGCGTCATTTATAAAGTGTTATGTGTGCGTCTTCACCGTATGCTAACAAGCTAAGTTGCTAGCGTCATTTATAAAGTGTTATGTGTGCGTCTTCACCGTATGCTAACGAGCTAAGTTGCTAGCGTCATTTATAAAGTGTTATGTGTGCGTCTTCACCGTATGCTAACGAGCTAAGTTGCTAGCGTCATTTATAAAGTGTTATGTGTGCGTCTTCACCGTATGCTAACGAGCTAAGTTGCTAGCGTCATTTATAAAGTGTTATGTGTGCGTGTACAAGGAGGTGGATTTATTATTGATTTGGTGATATCACGACGCGCCGGCGGCTCCTCTCTGATGTCGCTCAGTTTGGCGGGAAACTGATGCAAGTTCCGCGAAACTGAGCGTTTTAAGTGATATTTTTCTACCATCATGTCGACACTGAAGCGTGGGAATAAATGAAAGTGAAATATATATTTTTAGGTGAAAGAAAAAAATATCGCAATAATATTGATATCGCACTTCAAGATACCAATAATGAATATCGCACATTTTTCTATTATCGTGCTGCACTAACACCCACAAAATGACTGAAGGTCGACTAGAAAAGTGTGTTTTTTTTACTCTGGAAAAACCTTTTCCCTCAGGTTTTAAATGTATTCTCGTACTATTGCTTCGTTGAATGTTTACCCCTAAAAGAACCTGCTCAGGTAACAAACAGTTCCCAGCTGATCTGGATCTCTGCCAGAAATAAGCTCCGCCTCAGTTATCGTAACTTTTAGTCGTTCATAGTTAGTCAGTGAATTCACTCCAGTTTGGTCGAATTCAAGCGTCAAAACGCCTGAGACTAGAAACCGAACAGTAGAAATAAACAATAAAACATTATAACCTAGAGTCGCTTCAATGTTGCGAATAAAACGGTTTTTATTCAAAGTCAGTGATAGAAAAAGGTTGAATCTTGACCTGAAGACGTTTATCAATATTTGACGCACATTTAACAGAGTGACTGTTAGCTTGATGCTAATGTTAGCGTGATGATAATGCTAGCTTGATGATAATGTTAGCTTGATTTTGATGTTAGCTTGATGCTAGTGCTAGCTTGATGCTAATGTGAGCTTGATGCTAATGTGAACTTGATGCTAATGCTAGATTGATGCTAATGATAGCATGATGCTAATGCTCACTCACTCACTCGCTCACTCACTCACTCACTCACTGGAGTGTTCTGGTGTCGATGGTTCACCTGCTCAATCACGACACCTGCTCATCTGACGTCACTCAGGCGAAGCAACAGCGGCTCCTAGCGGTCGATGACGTGAACATCGGATGTAACGAAAGATGGATTTAAAACAAAAATGTTTTTTATCCATAAAACATGTCAGTGATAATATGGAAGTTTATCAGTGACATCAGAATATTGATGAATGACAGTTTAAACTTTTAATGATGTTTTAATTTTTAAAATAATTGTATTCAATGATTTATATATTGAAAAACAGTTTGATATCCTTTTTTCAATAATGAAAGAAATACATTTTCTAAAGTCAATATTTTTTTTATTTAACAACATTTAATATTATTATTTTCAAATTGACAAGGTTTTGGATTAAAATTGGTTCAATAAAAATAAACTTAAATCTAGAAATGTATGTATAGAAATATAATTTAATGTATAGAATTCAATGATTAACAAATAAACAACATTAGGTCCAACATATTTAAAGTCTTCAATCTTCTGACGCTGAATCATCTTCTCGCCGCTCATGGACGTCTTCGCACCTTCACCCTCGCAGGCGTAGCTGCCTGGACGCGTGTCTCGGGTGATGAGCAGCAGCAAGTCTTGTCGCTACAACAGATACTCCACCGGAGCGCTGGCCACCCCGGGCAGCCCCTCCTCCACCACCACGCTGGACTCCGGCATCGGGGTGAGAGGTCGCGCTCCTGCTCCGAGGCGGGACCACGTCTAACCTCCTTCCGTCTCCACACAGAGCAGGATGGACGCCTCGTTCGGGCCGACCTTCTCCGCTGTGGCTGGTGGAGCTAAAGGTGAGGCGAACTCTGATTTCCTCCCGCTAAACACACTGACCCTGGTCTTTAGCAGAAGGTTCCAGCAACTACAAGCAGCACCGCCGCACGCCCTCGTCCTCCAGCACGCTGACCTACTCCCCCCGCGACGACGACGAGGGAATGGTAACGCTTTAGCCCACGTTGGTGAGGAGGAAACTAACTCCCGTCTCTGCTCCTCAGCCTCCCATCGGAACACCTCGCAGGTCCGACTCCGCCATCTCCATCCGGTCCCTGCACTCCGAGTCCAACATGTCTCTGCGCTCCACCTTCTCGCTGCACGAGGAGGAGGAAGACACGGTGCGAGTCCAGCGTTTGCCACCGCGACAAACAACAGGCCGACAACACACAACAAGCTAACAAGACCCTTAAAGCACTTAACAACATGCTAATGACCTGCTATCATGGAGTCTACTGACTCTTAAGAAACATCTTAAGACACTTTTAGTTGTTCAGGCTTTTCCTTGATTCTCTGAGACTCTTGTGTTTGTCTCTGTGTTATTTTGACCTTTAAAGTATATACTTTTTTGAGTATTGTTTTGATTGTTTAAGCGCTTTGTGACCCTGGTCTGGAAAAGCTCTATATAAATACAAATTACTTACTTACTTACTTACTATCAACATGCTAACAGTACGCTTTCAGCATGCAACGACGTGCTTTTGACATGCTAACAACAAGCTAAGAACATGCTAAGAACATGCTATTGACATGCTAACAACAAGCGAAGAACATGCTAAGAACATGCTAACAACAAGCTAAGAACATGCTATTGACATGCTAACAGCATGCTAACAAGCTAAGAACATGCTAAGAACATGCTTTTGACATGCTAACAATAAGCTAAGAACATGCTTTTGACATGCTAATAACAAGCTAAGAACATGCTATTGACACGCTAACAACAAGCTAAGAACATGCTATTGACATGCTAACAACAAGCTAAGAACATGCTAAGAACAAGCTAAGAACATGCTATTTAAATGCTAACAACAAGCTAAGAACATGCTAACAACAAGCTAAGAACATGTTAACAACATGCAAACGATATGCTTTCAGCCTGCAACAACATGCTAACAACATGCTTTTGACGTGCTATCAACACACTGAGCTGCTATTGAAATGCTAACAAGAAGCTAACAACATGCTAACAACACACTGGTGTGTGCAGGAGCCTCAGGTGTTTGCTGAGCAGCCTTCAGTGAAGCTCTGCTGCCAACTGTGCTGCAGCGTGTTCAAGGACCCGGTCATCACCACCTGTGGGGTGAGTTCACTTCCTGTTATCCATTCTCACTTCCTGCTGTCGTCCTGATCATCTCTCTCTCTCCTCAGCACACGTTCTGCAGACGATGCGCCTTGACCTCAGGTGAGTGTCTCACTCCCTCTCCGTGAACTCATCATGTTCAGGAGAGATCGTGTTGCTCTGTGTTCGGCTGTCATGATCCGTCTGTCGATAAAGTTTTGAGCGATTCTCCTCACAGACAAGTGCCCGGTGGACGCGGCCAAACTCACCGTGGTGGTCAACAACATCGCGGTGGCCGAGCAGATCGGCGAACTCTTCATCCACTGCAAGTACGGCTGCAGAGCCACGGCCTGCGCCGCCTCAGCCGCGTCCAACTCCACCATCGCTGGGAAGCCTGGAGCCTTCGAGGTCGACCCGCTCGGCTGCCCCTTCACCATCAAGCTCTCGGCTCGCAAGTGAGATCACCTGTCCCTCACCTGTCCCTCACCTGTCCCTCACCTGTCCCTCACCTGTCCCTTACCTGTCCCTCTCCTGTCTCTCACCTGTCTTTCACCTGTCTCTTACCTGTCCCTTACCTGTCTCTCACCTGAGCCTCACCTGTCCCTTACCTGTCTCTCACCTGTCTCTGACCTGACCCTCACTTGTCCCTTACCTGTCTCTCACCTGTCTCTCACCTGAGCCTCACCTGTCTCTCACCTGTCTCTCACCTGAGCCTCACCTGTCCCTCACCTGTCCCTTAACTGTTCTCTCACCTGAGCCTCACCTGTCTCTCACCTGTCTCTTACCTGTCCCTCACCTGTCCCTTACCTGTTCTCTCACCTGTCTCTTACCTGTCCCTCACCTGTCTCTCAACTGTCCCTCACCTGTTCTCTCACCTGTCTCTTACCTGTCTCTCAACTGTCCCTCACCTGTCTCTCAACTGTCCCTCACCTGTCTCTTACCTGTCTCTTACCTGTCCTCTCACCTGTCTCTCAACTGTCCCTCACCTGTCTCTCACCTGTCTCTCAACTGTCCCTCACCTGTTCTCTCAACTGTCTCTTACCTGTCTCTCAACTGTCCCTCACCTGTCTCTCACCTGTCTCTCACCTGTTCTCTCACCTGTCTCTTACCTGTCTCTTACCTGTCCTCTCACCTGTCTCTCAACTGTCCCTCACCTGTCTCTCACCTGTTCTCTCACCTGTCTCTCACCTGTCCCTTACCTGAGCCTCACCTGTCCCTCACCTGTACCTTGTCCTTGACCCTGCAGAGAGCACGAGTCCAGCTGTGACTACCGACCCGTCCGCTGCCCCAACAACCCCCTGTGCCCGCCTCTGCTGACCATGAACCTGGAGGCTCACCTGAAGGAGTGCGAGCACATCAAGTGTCCACACTCCAAATACGGGTGAGTCACGCCCACATTCACACGCCACACGCCTCGTCTCACCTGATCTCCGGCCGTCCAGGTGCACCTTCATAGGCAACCAGGACACGTACGAGACTCACCTGGAGGTTTGTAAGTTCGAGGGTCTGAAGGAGTTCCTGCAGCAGACCGACGACAGGTGAGTCCAGCAGGTGAGCCACAGTTCCCAGCGTAACCATGGTGACCTGGGCAGGTTCCACGAGATGCAGCTCACTCTGGCGCAGAAGGACCAGGACATCGCCTTCCTGCGCTCCATGCTGGGGAAGCTCTCTGAGAAACTGGACCAGCTGGAGAAGAACCTGGAGCTGAAGTTCGGTGAGAAGTCGTTCGTCGTCTGGTGATCGATAAAGTTGGATTTAATTGACCGTCTGTGTTGTCCAGACGTGCTCGACGAGAACCAGAGCAAACTGAACGAGGACCTGATGGAGTTCAGACGAGACGCCTCCATGCTCAACGTGAGTCTCAGTGGTCAGTGCTGCAGTGGTCAGTGCTGCAGTGTTCAGTGCTGCAGTGGTCAGTGGTCAGTGCTGCAGTGGTCAGTGCTGCAGTGTTGCAGTGGTCAGTGCTGCAGTGTTCAGTGCTGCAGTGGTCAGTGCTGCAGTGGTCAGTGCTGCAGTGGTCATTGATCAGTGCTGCAGTGGTCAGTGCTGCAGTGGCCATTGATCAGTGCTGCAGTGGTCAGTGTTGCAGTGGTCAGTGCTGCAGTGGTCAGTGATCAGTGCTGCAGTGGTCAGTGTTGCAGTGGTCACTACTGCAGTGGTCATTGTTCAGTGCTGCAGTGGACAGTGTTGCAGTGGTCACTACTGCAGTGGTCATTGTTCAGTGCTGCAGTGAACAGTGTTGCAGTGGTCAGTGCCGCAGTGGTCAGTGTTGCAGTGGTCATTGTTCAGTGCCGCAGTGGTCAGTGTTGCAGTGGT
>NC_141832.1:6769708-6802208 GCF_982586985.1 Callionymus lyra | reverse complement strand
GGTGTGAAAATATGTCAAAGTTCTTTTTTTTTTTTACAAATTTCTGATTTACTTTCACGTTGTTTTTTAATTTCAATCTTTATTTAATCATTCGTTAACTATTTACGTTCCTGCGATAAACATTTGTTCGATAAAGTTTTTCGTTATTATTGTGAATAATTACATTTAAAGTTGTTTTTTTTAATATATATTAAAAATATCTACATTTTTTCATGGGTTTTTCTTCTCGGACAATTTTCAAAGTCTTTGAATCAAACGTTAAAAAAAAAACACAATATTCAAATCATTCAAACATGTTTTTGTTTCGTTATTTTCGTGATGAGGTTAAAATTATTTTATGCTAATTTTTTTACTGAAACGTTAAAAAACAAAAGGAGTAAATCAATGAAAACTTTTCACCAAAGACGTTCAACATCAGTTCGACGTTTAAAAGAAAAAACATTCCCTCAGAATAAATACATAAATAAATGGCAGCTGAGATTTCCCATTATTTCCCCAGCCTGTAAACGCATCTTCAACTAGTGTGAGTTTTGACGTGTGTGTGTGTGTGTGTGTGTGTGTGTGCGACCCAAACGAAGCACGAAGCAAGGCACATGTTTGAAATAAACCCACGACTGCGTTTTCAACTCATACGAAAGAAAAACACGACGAACATCGACACACGACGCTGCAGCACGAGAAGCCACGTCCGAAAAATATCCCACGCGCCACGAACGCCTCTTGGTGTCGCATTTATACGTTTAACTCTGATATAGACTCGCCTGGACTCATGCAGGTGCATCATGGGATCGCGTCCCACCCAGAAGACACGCCCACAAATGTCCCTTTTTTTTTGTGCCGTAACCGTGGTGACGAAGCCGCAGATTGTCGGGAAACATCTGGAGGTGCTGATCCTCGTCTCTACGGGAGACGGGATCAATGCCTTCTGGCTCAGCTCATATCATCACGATGACCACGACGTGACAATCTGAGGCGCTGATCCTCATCCCTGCTGCGGTGACGCTAAAGGACGAGTCGTGTCCTCTGGCTCAGCTCAGAAGGGTAACAGCTCTGGGGGAGACGTCGGGGATGAGGATCAGCACCGCCAAGTTCGCAGCTCCGCCGTTGTTGCTGCTGCAACTCAACACGTCTGCGCCCCCCGCAGGACAGTGAGGGATGTTGCGTCTTCGTTGTGCGACGATTGTCAGACTCAACAAAAAGTTTCTGCCCGCGCACAGATGCATTCTGGGTATTGGTGATCAAGATAAAGGCTGGGGTTTGTTGCTAGGTAACTTCTTCTCCTGGTGTTTCCATGACAACCTGCTGGAGTTGTGTTATTGTGCGCTCCCGCGTCGGTGTGTGTGTGTGTAAACTGTTTTTTTGTGCTTCTGCCGTGTGTGTCGAGGACGGACTCGCACTCGCGCCACGTTTGGTCACATCAATGTTTTCTAGTCTGTACATGGTCACGACACCAGGGGGCACCATTCACAGAAGACATCAAAGCAATATGATCGATTATAGATTATTGATCCGTCGACAAACGCTCCATGCTGACCACGAACACGTCTCTGGCGTCACCTCCGTCTCTCCGGCGCCTCCTCTGGCCGGGACGGGGAGCAGCGAGGAGGCGGACGAGAGGAAGGAGATAAAATTGTGCGCCTCGTCTCCGTGGAGTTCTGGTTGCTATGGTTACTCCAGCATGGCGTCCAGCTGGTCGGCGAGGTCGTCAAACATGCTGCCGATGTCGTCCAGGATACTGACGGTCGTCTTCTGCTCCGTCACCGACCTGCACACAGGACACCTGTCACTCTGACTGCTACTGCCCAGGTGTGTAGGACTCTATGAACAAGATGTTGGACTCGTCTAAGGTGTGTAGGACTCTATGAACAAGATGTTTGAAAGTTTGACTCGCCTAGGTGTGTAGGACTCTATGAACAAGCTGTTTGAAGGTTGGACTCGCCCAGGTGTGTAGGACTCTATGAACAAGATGTTTGAAGGTTGGACTCGCCCAGGTGTGTAGGACTCTATGAACAAGATGTTGGACTCGTCTAAGGTGTGTAGGACTCTATGAACAGGATGTTTGAAAGTTTGACTCGCCCAGGTGTGTAGGACTCTATGAACAAGATGTTGGACTCGCCTAGGTGTGTAGGACTCTATGAACAAGCTGTTTGAAGGTTGGACTCGCCCAGGTGTGTAGGACTCTATGAACAAGATGTTTGAAGGTTGGACTCGCCCAGGTGTGTAGGACTCTATGAACAAGATGTTTGAAGGTTGGACTCGCCCAGGTGTGTAGAACTCTATGAACAAGATGTTTGAAGGTTGGACTCGCCCAGGTGTGTAGGACTCTTCAATGAACCAGATGTTTGAATGTTGGACTCGCCCAGGTGTGTAGGACTCTATGAACAAGATGTTTGAAAGTTGGACTCGCCCAGGTGTGTAGGACTCTTCTATGAACAAGATGTTTGAATGTTGGACTCGTCCAGGTGTGTAGGACTCTATGAACAAGATGTTGGACTCGCCCAGGTGTGTATGACTCTTCTATGAACAAGATGTTTGAATGTTGGACCTGTCCAGGTGTGTAGGACTCTATGAACAAGATGTTGGACTCGCCCAGGTGTGTATGACTCTTCTATGAACAAGATGTTTGAATGTTGGACTCGTTCAGGTGTGTAGGACTCTATGAACAAGATGTTGGACTCGCCCAGGTGTGTATAACTATTTTATGAACAAGATGTTTGAATGTTGGACTCGCCAAGGTGTGTAGGACTCTATGAACAAGACGTTTGAATGTTGGACTCGCCCAGGTGTGTAGGACTCTATGAACAAGATGTTTGAATGTTGGACTCACCCAGGTGTGTAGGACTCTATGAACAAGATGTTTGAAAGTTGGACTCTTCAGACACGTTAAAGAACCATCGTTATCATTTAAAAGACTCGACTCTGGATTAACCTCGATCTGTGACTTCTGGTCGATCGATCGATTGTGCGAGTGTGTGTTTGTTTGTGTGTGTGTGTGTGTTCTCACTCTTCTTGTCGCAGGATCTTGTCTTCCACCGCCTGCAGCGCCGCAGCCAAGGACGCGCTCGTCTCCTCCAACTTCTGATGCACCAAAGAATCCACGTTGAAGTCTGGAGTCGTGGCAACTGGTGCCGTGACCCCGAGCGCCGTCATGCCGCTGTCCACCGACACGCCGCCGATGGAGGAGCGCGGAGGTTTGACCGGCGGCGGGGTCGGGCTAGGAGTGGCGGGAGTTTGAGGAGTCTGCGGTGTCTGAGGCGTGGTCGGCGTCTGGGGGGTGTGGGGGCTCTGGGGGGTCGGGCTGGCCGGTTTAGTGTAGGGGGGGCTCGGGGTGTTGGCTTGGAGTAGCGAGGGCGGCGAGCTGGTTTGCCGGGACACGCTGGAGTGCGTCTTGATAGGCGGGGGGCCCGGGGTGGGCGACTGGGGGCTGGTGATGGAGTGCAGCAGCTTGGAAGGTTTGGGTGCTGTGGGCGGAGGAGCCGGTTTGGGGGACACTGGTGGAGGGATCTTCTTCCCCTCGACTGTGGGGGACAAAGTGATGCAGGTAAGAAACCGAGCTCTAGAACTGCACAAAGATCTCACCTGGACTGCCGGGTGTGCCGGGTCCTGGCAGAGGGACTCTCTTGTTTGGCGCGGCCTGCGGGGAGTTTTGTGGGCCTTGTCTCTTGATCTGAGCCACAATAGGCTTCGGTGACACCGGAGGTTTGGGTTTCCTCACCGGACCGGGATCATTGCTCACCGGAGCGGTTTGGTCGGTGCCGTCCGGACGAGCTTCTGGAGGGACCTGAGCCTGCGGCTGCTCAGTCACCCCGACCTCGGACACGGGGCGGCGCTTCATGGTCGCGGTGCCATTCTGGTAAGGAACCGGCTGCGACGTGTTCGGGGCCACTCTGCCACCGGGATCTCCGTCGGCCGGAACCGAATATCCTTCGGGCTCCTTGTCCCGACTCTTGGGCCTTCGCTTGACGGTGGACGACTCCTGCAGGGTGAAGTCCGACCCGTTTGGATGACCTTTGGTGCTGAGCGGGCGTCTCTTCAGGGTGGTCTCCTCCACTCTGGGGTTCTGCTCCTGGATCAAGTCTGTGTCTGCAGGGGGACCCTCAGTGTCTCCCTGCAGACACACACAAAATACACACTAACGGAAAATTCATATGTTCGTGGTAAGAGACAGTTGTTGCACAAACAGTCAAAGACACATAAACATGAGGAGCTGACGAAGACGACACATGGACAGAAGTAACGATGATAACTACCTGTCCTTCTTCTTCTCGTCCCTGCCGGCGGATGGTCAGACTCCCCTCGTCCGCGAACGGCAGGTTTTCCACGGAGCTGCCGCTGCCCGTGGATCCGGGTCGCGGGGGCGACACGGCAGGCGGAGGTGAGGTCCGAGGGGGTGCACAGACCACCGGCTGCTCCCTCAGAGCAGCAGCCACCAGCTCAGTGACCGGGCCGCTGATGGTCCGGCGTCGGTTGACCACTTCCCCGTCCAGACCGATGGTGTCACGCGTCTTGCCGACCTGTCGAACACCGGCGATGATCAATCAATCAATCAATCATATGCTGACATACTGACCAGGAAACATGTTCTCACCTGAAGGAGATTCTTCTGAAGCGCCATCCCTTTGGCTCCTCCACCAATGGAGGACATTTCCAACATGGCGGCGATGCTTCTCACACTTCCTACGCTGTTGGTCTCCACGGCGGCCACGTCCACCGACATCCCGGAGTCGCTGGCGCGCCGCTGCGGGGTGTAAGGCACGTCCAGCAGACCTCCGGAGGTGGTCAGCACCTGCGGCGGGTTCGCCTCGGTCAGGTTGGAGTTGGAGCTGGAGATGGCGGAGCTGGAGCGTTTGGGCGGCGGTGGAGGCGGACCTTTCTTCTTCTGACGCAGGGCGAGGGACTGCGTGTGGTTGCGGGGGACGGTCTTGTTCTGGTTGCGGACGGAGTGACTGCGACTGACACGATGAGTCACCGTAGCGTATTTGACGCCGTCGGCCCGGGCGGCGGTCGATCGCTGGACCCCTGTGACCTCCGCCTCCCCGCCACCGTCGCACTCTCCGTCCGAGACGGCGTGACGGCTCAGGCTGTGGGCTCGCTTCTGCTGAAGGGCGGAGGGTTCGGATCCGTCCTCTAGCTCCGCCTCAGGGGGGAGACAGAGCATTGGGACCTGGGACGTGGGACTCTCCCGGGTGTCGTTCACGTGTGGGTGGTGCTGAGGGGGGGCACGGTGAGTGGGGGACTGGGGCGGGTGCGAGCGTGGGGACTGGGGTCTCTCGCCCTGGATGTACTGCGGTTTCTGTTTGGACTGAGGTAAAGGCGCGCTCTGGACCGAAGAGGTGGAGGAAGAAGAGGAAGTCCTGGTCTTGGTCGGCGTGTGTGGGGGGGTGTAGGGGGGCGCCGGCTGGGAGTGTCTGTGTTTGCCTTGAGAGGAAACACTCCCCCGGTGGGAGGAGCTACTTCCTTGGCTGCTCTGCTGCCTCATAGTCCGCGCCTCCTTCTTGGGCGGGCCCCCAGGAACCTCATCGTGGTCTTTGCTGGGGGTCCGGGTCCGCTGAGACTTGACCTCTTGAGGAGGCTGCGTCAGGGCATTCTGGAGGTCGTTGCTCAGGTCACCGTCCTGGAAGCTGCTCATCTTGGGCGACATCAACTCTGCGGAGAAACGACCACTTCAGTCAGATGATTGACAGCAGCGTGCACCACTCACCGTCGGGCGGCGGGCTGTCCAGCGACATCACTTCCTGCTGCTGCGTGATGGGCGGCGGCTTCTTCCGGAGCGAGCCGCGCGCGTCCGAGTTACGCTGCATCTCCGCCAGTCTCTTCACCGCCAGCATGAGCTTCTTCTGGTGACCTGCGGCGGCGACAGTTGAGGACGACGCACTCGTCGGGTCATGTGATCAAACATGGTCGCTCACCCAGCTTGGTGATGCCGATCTCCTGCAGGTCCTCCCACGTGATGTCGGTGATGAAGTCGATGTTCTCGTAGCCGTTCTGCACCAACACCTGGTGGTACTGACCCAGACCGATGTACGACAACCACTCGGCCAGAGTCGCCTGAAGAACGCGAGAACCTTTTAAACCCTGACCTGTGACCTTTGCTCTCATTGTTGATGTTTATCTCGTTATTTATGCTTGAATGAAAGAAACACTTTTGAATGATTTGTTGTTTCAGACGTTTAATTAAATAAATGGATTTAGATTCGATTGTTTTTGTGTTTTTCATATACAATCAATAATTATTGTTACTTGTGTGGAGTGTGTAGTTCAGTGTGTTCAGTGTGGAGTGTGAAGTTAAGTGTGTAGTTCAGTGTGGAATGTGGAGTTAAGTGTGTAGTTCAGTGTGTAGTGTGTAGTTCAGTGTGAAGTTAAGTGTGTAGTTCAGTGTGTTCAGTGTGGAGTGTGGAGTTCAATGTGGAGTGTGAAATCAAGTGTGTAGTTCAGTGTGTAGTGCGTAGTTCAGTGTGGAGTGTGTAGTTCAGTGTGGAGTGTGTAGTTAAGTGTATGGAGTGTGTAGTTCAGTGTGTAGTTGAGTGTGGCGTGTGTAGTTGAGTGTGTAGTTCAGTGTAGAGTGTGTAGTTAAGTGTGTGGAGTATGTAGTTAAGTGTGTAGTTGAGTGTGTAGTTTAGTGTAGAGTGTAGTTAAGTGTGTGGAGTGTGGAGTTGAGTGTGTAGTTGTCGTCACTCACAGGCTTCTGCTCAGGGATAAACTCTGTGACCCCGAGTTTGTTTATCTCTGACGTCACTTTCTTCCTGTGACCTGGTTTAGAGACTCCGATCGCTGTCAGGTCCTACAGGCACAAGTAGACCAGTTAAAGACACACACATGCACACATGTACACACACAAGCGCACACGGACACATTAACACACTCAGAAGAATCAACTTGTGATAAAGAGTTGCAGAAGCAGCAGAGATGTCGTGATGTTAACTTGTTAAGATGTTGTGATGTTACCTTTTGTTAAGATGTCGTGATGTTAAGTTGTGTGGATGTCGTGATGTTCAGATGTTGTGATGAAAAAGAAGCTTTTGTTAAACTTGACTTGAATTGTGTCACTCGAGTGTAGCTACAGACACACACTAGCCTGGAGCTCACAAACACACAACAGAGTCGGGACTTCTACTACGAGTTTCTAAAAATAAAGTCACTCTCAGCAGCAGCAACGTAAACACACAAATAATTCAGTGTTTTCCTGGCAAGTGTAGACGGAGGCACGAGAGTGAACCTCAACATGACGAGGTTCAACTACGTTACACCTGCTCAGATCCATGTTTCAAGCCTCCTGAGACCGTTAACAGCTCTTCACCACTAGGGTGCTGCTCAATCCTGGAGAAGACGTGAGCGCACCACAGGTTCTACTTCATTTGGTGCTCCGCCCTCTAACCGCTTCGCTATTGGTTTATCCTCGAGGCCCCGCCTCATCTCTGGTCTGACAGTGGAATGTAATGATGGCGAATGAATATTGAAGTGAACAATGTGTGCATGAAGCTCTAAGACTCCCTGGAGAGGGGAGTACATGCGCTGTTGGTTCAGGAGATGGAGAAGCGACTCATGTTATGCCCTTTCGTCAACGGCCTGCCCTGTGACAGTGGCGGGCCGGAGGACAACCTAAAGTTCGTCAGGGCTGCGGTTCTGACGGAACATTATTCGGCTTGGAGTCGCCTGGTTTTACTTCATTCCAGATGGCAGAGGGAAGTAATCAGGCGGGGCTATGCGCTCCAGTTTGACCGTCAACCCCGCGTTTTCAGGGATTCTCTGGACACGCGTGGCGGAACAGGAGAAATTATCCTGTCTAAGAAACAAGGTCTTTACTATGCCGAAGAAGAGATCCAGCAGCAGAGATGATGAGCTGGTTTTACTCCCGGTACTTCCTTGGGCCAGGGGTCCGGTGTGGACCTTCATCCACCGGTCTTCTGGTGGATGGGGGCCCATCCTGGACCTCAGCTATTTGAACAGGTTTATAGCCACCCGCCTGTTTCTACTGCTGACAGGTGTAAGTCCAGGAGATTGGATGACATCTATCGACCTGATCGACGCATACTTTCACGTTCTGATAGTCGAGAGACATCAGAAGTACTTGTGTTTCGCCCTCGAGGATCGAGTGTGTCAATAAACTTGACTCCCGTGCGGCTACTCTCTGTCACCCAGGACCTTCACCAAGTGTGTGGAGGCAGCACTGGAACCAATTGACGGGATCTCCAGCTGATGCTGGATTCTCTGGCAGACCTGACATTTGAGCCCCTTGACCAAGTCCCACTGGATATTTTGTTTGAAGTCTCTCTCCTTCTGGTACAGACATCCACGAAGAGAACGAGTGAGCTTGTGCTCTCCCCATTAGCCCTGAGTGTCTTCCTTTGAGTCGAGGAGTCATCAGTGTCATTGCGTCCGATCCCAGTGTTCCGTTGTTCCGTTGTCACTTCAGCCTTCGCTAGAGCCTATCTCCTCGACATGGCGTCAGTATCAGTAGTTCATACTGTTTTTGAGCGATTCCATTCCCCCGAGGCCCGCTGCCCCAATGGATTTGGATCCTGGGCTGGCGGGGCCCTAGTGATGCTGCTGTCAGGAACGGCGTCTAGCTGGGGGTACATTGATCCCGTCGGGCTTCACTTTGGGTTAAAACCAATAGCGAAGCGGTTAGAGGGCGGAGCACCAATTGACGTAGAACCCCTGAGTTGTCATCATAATCTCAGGTTCTACGAATTGGTGCGAAGCCCTCTAACCTCGTCGCACAGCAGCCGTCTTTCTAGCTGAGTTTTCAGTTGGAGGAAGTGCGGCGGGTATATTTTGGGCTGGGTGGCGAGTTCACAAAAGCTTTCTCAGAGACGAGTAGGGGCCTCGAGGATAAACCAATAGCGAAGCAGTTAGAGGGCTTCGCACCAATTCGTAGAACGTGAGATTATGATGATAACTCAGGGGTTTCTATTCCAAGATCAATTTCATAAGAACAGTGTCGATGCCGATCCTGAAACTGTTTCCTGTCAGTGACTCCATGAGAAGATTCAGCAACATGGAAACACATTTATTTGAGGTGTTGGAAAAACAAACTCTGATTCATCTACTTGGATCATCAGCTGTGAGGCTATGAAAGCTAGCACTGAGACTTTGTGCTGCTCCTCTTGAGGGTCCTGAAGGTGGATTGCCGTGAGGAGGAATGGGGGGGGGGGGGGGTGTCAGGTGCCTTACCTCCGGGGTCATTCGGCTAATGGTGGGCAAGTCATAGCCAGCGCCCAGGAAGTTTGGAGCGTAGACCTGCAGCTGAAAGTCGCTCAGCCATTGGACAACGGCCTCTGAGCTCTACAGGAGAGAAGACACTGGTTCTTTAGGTTCTTAAGGTCCAGACAAACAGGGCCCGAGATCACGTTTTTTTTAGACCCTCACCACGAGGGGTCATTGTTGGATTGGTCACAATTAAAAGCCCACGACTTTTGCAACAAGTACATGATGGTGGAACTTCAAGGAAGACCTTGTGGTGCCAGTTTATGGTGGTACTGGGGTGAAGGTTTTCAGTGGTCCAGGTTCGGTCACGGTGCAGGTTAAAGACGCCATAGAGACGGCTCGGAATGCGACAATTCTGTCGGATGAGACGACCTAATATGACGCGACATCATTCCATAGACATCCTGAAGGTTTCCTCCTGGATCTTTTAGAAGCTTCCTCTGATGGTCTATGAGAGAGGAGGTTCTTGAGGTGCTCACCAGGTCAACACGAGCTGAGCCATGACTGACAATCTGAGACAAGGATTGTCACAGACACTGCCTCCATGTGTTCGTTCACTGGTA
The DNA here is from genome assembly GCF_982586985.1 of Callionymus lyra. Lineage (NCBI taxonomy): Eukaryota > Metazoa > Chordata > Actinopteri > Syngnathiformes > Callionymidae > Callionymus > Callionymus lyra. The sequence continues at coordinate 6,792,438 of NC_141832.1, read as the reverse complement.
GTGGATCCATGTATGGTCCCGGCCGGATGGTTCTTAACGTCCACCATGGCACATGTTGACATTCCAACGTCCCGGGTGCAACCCAGAACCGGGTCCATGAGGTATTTGGATCACAAAGAATCACATGTTCATACATTGTGATCTGCTGCGTCACTGGATCTTCTTCCTAAGCAGGTCAGGACCAGGAGCCATGATAGTTACACACCATAGTATCTTCAGCCTCCACGGAGCAGAGAAATGTTTGAAGGCCATGGTGCGTATCAAACGAGTCCAAGTGAGTCCGAAAGGTGTTTTGTTTCTGACGGTTTCTAGTCTCACTTACAGAACCAGGCCGTGAAGACAGAAGGTAGTGAGCGAGTCGTGGACCTTTCATTGTGACCAACTCAAGTTCATCTGCTCAACGATGGGTTACTTCAAGGCCATCTATTCTAAATACTCTTAGACTCAAGGAGGTGCGAGTGAGAATAAAGGAGCGTCGACGTGAACCATCACGTTTTACTTCACGATATCCACGTTTAAATATGAGACGATACAGAACATTATCCTGAAGGGATATTGAGGAGCTGGGAATGAAGCTAACAGATGGCAGTGATAACACGACTTACATGGCACGACACACACACACACACACACACTCATCACAACACCTGCTATTAAATATGCTCACATGTTATCAGGCTTTAAATCATTTATACAATAAGGGCTCAAACGTGGGCGCACACATGTCGACGAACACACAGAAACCAGTCAGATTTCATCCTGTCGTCAAACACTGAGATGATGGACGAGGAGTCGTCGCGGCAACGTAAGAAAAAGCTGTGACGAGCTGCAACTTAAACGGGTGAGGATGGATGTGAGGATGGATGAGAGGATGGATGTGAAGATGGATGTGAGCGAGACCCACGAGACTCACCGCGTCGCGGCTGCAGCCGAACACGCTCAACACGGACGAGGCCAGTTGTGAGAGAAACCGTTGGGTCATCTTTGTGTAGTGAACGTGGAGTTGTTGTGATGAGGCAGTGAGCGATGTGTGTGACGGAGAGAGAGAGCGAGAGAGAGAGAGAGCAAGAGAGAGAGGGAGTCTAGTGGATCCGGGACGGTCCTACCTTCCCCTCGCCTAGAGCCTCCCCTTTCCTGGACACCGTGGCGTCGTAAGGCGGCGCTTCGTGGAGTGGACAGCCGGAGAGGCTGGACGTGCGAGAGGAGTTGTTGGAGCCTGGAGGAAGAAACGTCATTTTTTGAGTCACCGGCTCAGACTCGCTCGAGCACGTTAGTGTAGTTGTGTGTCGGAGGTGTGAGTCCTGACAGAGACACAACTACACACTGTTGATCCATCAGGATTCAAGACAGTTTCTGCAACTTTTTCATCAACAGATGGTCAAAGTGTAGTGTAGGATCCTCTCGGCCTCACTCGACTCCACTCTACCTGGGAACGTCTGCCGGCCCCTGATTGGTCAGAGAGGGACGTCGCTGAAGAGTCGGCAGCGCGACTCAACGACACAAGAAACATTTATTTTTATAAAACACTGCGAAGTACGATATGTCGTCCGGACCTTTTCGTGTCTGGTACGTACGACGTCGCCTCACGTTTCGTGGCGTTCACCACAGGCAGTGGAAACACAACAGGGTGGTGTCGAGCGGTGCTGGAAGTGTGTCACTTAAATCACTGTAAAGGTGTTGAACTGGTGGAACAGAGACGGCAGCAGCCGCAGTGTTGTCCCACGAACAAACATTCTAAATAGATTTTGGGGGAAAACTAGAGATAAACCGCATTTTGGTTCCGAACCGTCACGATGTGTAACCGTCGTCAAGGACGATGACAACCAGTGTTGATATTCTGACGGTCACTGAAAGTATTTTGTTCGTTGTGTACCTGGAGGCTGGTCCAAAGACTTGGTCTGATCCAACAGATGCTCCTTGGTTTTGGTGGACTGGGACAGGACTGTGGCGAGAAGCTGCGAAGGAACAGAAATGAGACGGAATTTAGCCACAATTGTCAACTTCTCGAGCGGAGATAAATCATTTTTAACGTCTGGTTCTGTGCGCCTCGTACCTTCACGCCCTCGGCCTGAGCGTGGAGGACGTGAGCGGCGCTGCCGGCGCTCTGACCGCTGCCCGAGGACCGGACGCTGGTCACGCTGCCCGAGCTCCCGAGGCTGCTTCGGTCTCCGCCTGTAACGACCGACCATTCAAGACACACACACACACGAACACCAGCAGCCACAGGCGCAGATTCGCAGTCAAGCGACACACAGATGGAAACAAACACACATGGTTTAGCCGAGGTCCAGACGGTCGGTGTGACTCTCCATTGAATGCACTGGGCAGCTGGTTCTGATGGACAGACAGTGATTTGATTGATGGGTGAGTGACGGATGAGCGAAGTGGACGAGACAGACTTCTCACTTAGCCCACCCCCCACACACACACACACACTTGACTCACACCAACACCAGCGCACACACAGACGGATGCAGATGCCTGCAGTCCTACACGTTCACCAGCTAACGTTAGGATGAAGTGTTGAGGTCACGGGTCCAGGAGTATCTGAGGTCCGGTTGTCGCCGACGCAAGAGCGTAGTCGCGTTGAAGTTCAGATTGAAAATGAAGCTGCTTGTTGTCACGACCCTGAGCCACCAGTAGGGGTTCTGTGCTGTGTCTCAAATCACATACTTGTGTACTCAAAGTTCGTATGTTTAGTGCGTAAGTGCATCTCAATTCTTAGTATGTAAATAAAGTGCTCCATACACACTAGATTTTTACTAAAACACACACAAAACTGAGTATGGATTGATGGACACTTTCTACACTAAACGACTCCATCTTAGTGACGTTGTAAACGGAAGTTACTTCATATATATATATATATATATATATATATATATATATATATATATATATTGATGGGTGAGTGACGGAAGAGCGAAGTATATATATATATATATATATATATATATATATATATATTCATATACTTCCAGATGTATTTTCAGCAGCAGTACGAAGATGACACGTCTTCGCTGCTGGTATCCGCGTAAATATCTCGCAAATATTTTGTTTCTCATATTTATTTCTTCTTCCAAACTTGCAAAATTACTGCCAGCAGGTGTCGCTAGTGTTCCTACAGCTGGTTGAAATCATGGTTAAATAGCAGTAGAAGAGGAAGAAGCTGTCACAACATTTCCTGTTAGTGTGTAGCAGCAGAGTTTTGATTTGAGACATACTATCTGTGGAGGATTAGTTACTAGTTAGTACGTACACTATCCCGATGCACACTAACTTCTAGTATACTAAGAGAAGTGTGTGATTTGAGACATACTATCTGCGGAGGATTAGTTACTAGTTAGTACGTACACTATCCCGATGCACACTAACTTCTAGTATACTAAGAGAAGTGTGTGATTTGAGACATACTATCTGTGGAGGATTAGTTACTAGTTAGTACGTACACTATCCCGATGCACACTTACTTCTAGTATACTAAGAGAAGTGTGTGATTTGAGACATACTATCTGCGGAGGATTAGTTACTAGTTAGTACGTACACTATACTGATGCATACTAACTTCTAGTATACTAAGAGAAGTATGTGATTTGAGACATACTATCTGTGGAGGATTAGTTACTAGTTAGTACGTACACTATCCTGATGATACAAACTTCTAGTATACTAAGAGAAGTGTGTGATTTGAGACATACTATCTGTGGAGGATTAGTTACTAGTTAGTACGTACACTATCCTGATGATACTAACTTCTAGTATACTAAGATAAGTGTGTGATTTGAGACACAGCACAGGTGTATTGTAAGTGGGACAGTATAATTTAGTATAATTTAGTTTGTAGCAGCTTTTACAAGTGAAGGTTGAACCTGAACTAGACTCATCTCAAAACTTTAGTGTCCAACAAGTCAATTTTCTCTCCTGATTAGCAAAAGGTTGGACCTGAACAAACAAAGCAAGGGTCAAGAAAACATGACCTTGATGTTCACGAGTGTGAAGGTCATCTTCACCCGCCTGTAACTTCTGCAAGTCTTTGATTCAACGGACGACCAGGACTGTACACGGTTGCGTGTCCTTGAACTTTACCACTTTGTTTTGTCAATGCCAGCACATGGTACTGGGCCACATGTGGAACAGACTCTTCATTATCGGGGGGGGGGGCAACAATGGCGAACATGGATGTCAGATACTGTAGGACCTTTGATTCCAGACTCGTTGTACACTTGGGGTTAGACTTTGTGTGATTGGGTCTAATGACCACGTTCAGTCTGACCTGACTGGTCTCATGTAGCCTCGAACATCGACACAAATATCCACTCGTTCCTCTTGGAATCTCAGATACTCCGGGTCTCTATGGTCTCACGTCTGTATGAACATCATGTCCTCAATAACACAGCTAGAAGTTCTTCATTAAAGGCAGACCTTTCAACCTTCCTGATGCCTTACAGCGCCTTTGAACCCACAACCTTCATTTTCTCCAACTCACTCACTCGCTTCTTTTAGACTCTTCTACACACAAACTCTGGGTCAGCAAGTGTCAAGACTACCCTGTGGTCATGATCCAATCACAGTCCCGTCTCTTCAAACCCACTCCCAGGTGTAGAAGGGCCCGGCGTCTTACGATACCAGGGGGTTGAGGGTTCAGCGCCGTGCGGCTCAGTTACCTGCCACAGTCTTGCGCAGTACCCAGATCTCTTCGTTGGAGCCTCCGTGGGGCCCCCCAGACGGAGTGGGTGAGCTGCGAGGACCGGCCTCTGAGCCACGACAACCTTCAACACAGAACACTAGGTTAGCGGCCGACGGACCCTGAGCCGGCGCGAGCGGCGTCTTCGGCGACGAACCGCTCGAGTTAAAACTTCCTGCCTCGACGAAGTGAACCTTCCTGTCGTCTCTGGCGTCAAGACCAACCATCGGACGTTGAATCTTGTCCAAGTGACTCGGTTTCTCACGATGGAATTAAGTTAAGAAGCTAAAAGAGTTTGAACACCTCAAGTCTTTGTCTTCCTTCACAACCCAAGACTTCATCGAACCAACTCGATCTCAAGCTAACGACGCTGGTGCGGGTCTGGATAAGAGACTCCGAGGACTTCGGTTCTGCCTGAGCTGGACTCAAAACCTTCAGTCACAATCTGACAGTTAAACTCCTGCTTCATCTACAACATATTTACTCTGATCCCCGAACGTTCTTCTTTCCTCAAAGTCTCGTCGAATCGACATTAAAAAGAACAAAAACCCAATCAAAGTCTGGACTCACTCAGGATCACTGTCGTTCACACACACAGACGAACACACACAGAAATAAAGACGTCAAATATACGTGAAAACATTTATATACTCGTCGTACATAAATCAATCCGGAACATGGATATCTGTGTATATACACTCCTGCGTCAGAAGGTACATACACACACATATATAATGCGTAGTGTGGGATTATATATGTTCGCCGTTGCAAGATGGCGCTGCTGTAAAGTGCATTTGGAGAGTAACAGACCATCATACGCTGTTTGACATGTTCACAGCTGCAGGAAAACACTCTTTGAAACCTTCACGACATTTTGCATTTCTCCAGGCGACGCGTGTTGTTGATTATTTTAGTGTCGTCGACGTAATCATGTAACGTTTCATAGCATCGGTTCCTGAACTATATCAACAATGATGTTGGCATCACTTGTCAGAGCGACTGTCTCTAGAATGTGCCCTCTAGTGGAGAGACGCTCGCACTACCGTCTAAAATGAAGGAGGATGTTTAAAAGAGTCGCAGGAAGCAGCAGATCCAAGTCTAGAGAGTCAAACCTGGAGGAATCAAACGTGTCGTCAATGAACGACTTACCTGTGAAATCATTCAACGTCATTGAGGTTCATTTAAAAATACAGAACTTCTTCGTATCACTGTCGTAAACTTAGTGACGAGTCACGCCCGCGCCTCACACACACTCACACACACTCACACACTCTCACACACTCACTCACACTCACACACACTCACACACACTCACACACTTACACACTCATGCAGGTGTCAACAGACGAGGGTGTGAAGAGGATTGAAGGTGGACGACGAGTACACAGTGTGTTTGGTGTGTGTGTGTGTGTGTGTGTGTGTGTGTGTGTGGGTTGACAGGGAAATAGAGGATAAAACAAGAGGGGAGAATAAATAGAGTTCAACTTAAACAGAATGAGGATATTTTTAACCACTTAACTTAACTTAACTATCGAGTCTAAACTACCATAGAATCTTAACAGTAACATGCAAACGTATCACAGTGACGGTGATGATGTTGGAGGAACTAGTTCTCTAGCTTACTAGTTAATTAATTCTCTAGCTTACTAGTTAACTAGTTCTCTAGCTTACTAGTTAATTAATTCTCAAGCTTACTAGTTAACTAGTTCTCTAGCTTACTAGTTAATTAATTCTCTAGCTTACTAGTTAACTAGTTCTCTAGCTTACTAGTTAATTAGTTGTCTAACTTAGTAGTTAACTAGTTCTCTAGCTTACTAGTTAATTCGTTCTCTAGCTTACTAGTTAATTAGTTCTCTAGCTTACTACTTAACTAGTTATTTAGCTTAATAGTTCATTAGTTCTCTAGCTTACTAGTTAACTAGTTCTCTAGCTTACTACTTAACTAGTTATTTAGCTTAATAGTTCATTAGTTCTCTAGCTTACTAGTTAACTAGTTCTCCAGCTTCCTAGTTAACTAGTTCTCTAGCTCACTAGTTAACTAGCTCTCAGCGTTTACTTCCATCTTCTTTTCTCTGCTGTTCTTAGTTCAATGACGAGTCGATGAATGGATCAAACATATCGTTGTGTCTAAAGTTAAAATGAAATGATTTATTCTTTGTTTATAATAAACACTATAAAACAGGTTCAGATGAACTTTAACTTTAACTTCTGACTAATACTGCTCTTCAAACCCATCGACACAACCAGACAGCTACAAGAACTTTATCTTCATTATCTATAGAGACTTGAGGCGAGAACTCCTCAGCTCTGAGCTTCCCTTCATTTCTAAATTATTTTGACAAACACTGACTGAAGTTTTGGTGAAAACCAGGATGAAAAGAGTGAAAACCAAAGTCATAGAGTGAGAAACACGTCGAGGTACATAAATAATAATGAGGACAGAAACTTTAATGGATGCCTCCTCGGATCAGAGTCATGACCAATCACAGCGAGCGCAGGAAAGCATCCCTTGAAGTCGTCAGAAGAAGAATCATAATGAAAAGGGGGCGTGTACCTGGGGCGGTGGGTGTGTCTCCCTGTGGGGTCGTCACGGGCGACTTGCTATAGCCAAAGGAAGTGAAAAGTGGAAGCAGTGGCTGATGGGAATGTGGTGGAGGAGGAGGCGGTGGAGGCAGGATATGGATCTGATGGAAGGCGGCGTCGTTGCCGTTGACTACCGCGTTGGCAGGGGCCGCCGTCGCCGGGGCGACCGTTGCCGGAGCGACCAGCTGTATCTTTTGAAACTGTTGGGTGCAAATGACTGTGCTGGCCAAACCTAGACACACCCATCGTGACGACACGCACACACACAGACGCACAACCGTGGACCGGCGCCGACAAACAAACACAACAAAACAGAGAATTACAAAATGAAGAAGATGTTGCATGAGAAAGAAAAACAACGTAATTAGTAGAAAAATATCAAATTAAATGGGTGAACATAGATCCAGTAGTTCTTGGTGATACTTTAGCAGATACTGTCCTGTTTACTGCAGTTTTTATTCCTTTGTTTCACTTGACGTACATGTTATTATCCGTGATTAGTCGCATTTGTATAACTGGTTTTGTTTTATTACATTTGTACTTCATTTGTCACTTTATGTTTTGCATTATATTTGAAGTTTGTATGAGATATATTTATATAAATGACATCATTTCTGGTTTTATATAAATGACATCATTTCTGGTTTTATATAAATGACATCATTTATGGTTTTATATAAATGACATCATTCCTGGTTTTATATAACGGTTATGTTTCTAGTTTTAATTGTTATCAATGAATAATAATAATAATAATAATAATTCATTAATATATCCAATGTTTTCATCATCAGTAACATCTTTATAGTGTGGAATATAAATACTGTCAGTTTGTTACATGTTTATAATAAACAAGTTTCATATGTTTGTGCATCAGCTGATGAATTGAAAATCATCTTTCAAACCGGGTCAAAATGACCCGAAAAGGTCAATATTTGCGACACCGATGGACGTCAAATGAGAAGATTTCGTGAAAACAAAAGTGACGGCGATGATCGTTGCGAGTCATGTTCCCGGCGACAGTCGGCAGGTGAGATCGGACGTGAAGATGAACCAGGACAGCGACGCACACGCCGACCGAGACGACACACAGAGACGACACACACACACACACACACACACACACTGCTTCCACACACACTCACGACGACAGGAATAAACCAGCGAGGCCTGATGAAGGTGATCTCACCTGCGCTCACACCTGTCGAGCCATGAAAACAGCAAAAACTGATTCGATTGATGAAAATTAAACTTGTAAAAATCTGAGTTGTGTTGTTGTGTGTTCAATTGTTTCAATGCTGAGGCAGTTTTAAAAGCGCCTCACCTGCCGCACTATCATGTTCTGATGTTTTCATTTCTCAACGAGCAGCTCTTTTCTTTACATCATCGTCAGCGTCCAATCAGACGTTGACCTGTCATGTGACTAAACTGCACGTGTCGTCTGCGGCGACAACACGACCCACACACGCACCTGTGCGCTTGCTGATGACCTCCACCATGGTGGACGGGAAGTAGCCCACGCGGTCGTTTCCTGTCCGGTTGTCATGGATACAGCCTTTCCAGCGTCCGTCGGGATGTTGCTCCAACACCTGCAGAGATCATGTGACCATCGGTGCTCGTAACTACACAACCAGTGCTGGTGACGCACACAAGTGTTTGAGTATTGAAGGAACTAAAGGTGCTCGTAACTACACAACCAGTGCTGGTGACGCACACAAGTGTTTGAGTATTGAAGGAACTAAAGGTGCTCGTAACTACACATCCAGTGCTGGTGACGCACACAAGTGTTTGAGTATTGAAGGAACTAAAGGTGCTCGTAACTACACAACCAGTGCTGGTGACGCACACAAGTGTTTGAGTATTGAAGGAACTAAAGGTGCTCGTAACTACACATCCAGTGCTGGTGACGCACACAAGTGTTTGAGTATTGAAGGAACTAAAGGTGCTCGTAACTACACAACCAGTGCTGGTGACGCACACAAGTGTTTGAGTATTGAAGGAACTAAAGGTGCTCGTAACTACACAACCAGTGCTGGTGACGCACACAAGTGTTTGAGTATTGAAGGAACTAAAGGTGCTCGTAACTACACAACCAGTGCTGGTGACGCACACAAGTGTTTGAGTATTGAAGGAACTAAAGGTGCTCGTAACTACACAACCAGTGTTTCTTTAACAAAACTTGTCAAAGGAAACAATAGTTTTCATTGAACCTTCACTAACATCTTGATTCATCTTCCACGCTCTCATCCATCCATCCATCCATCCATCCATCCATCCATCCATCCATCCATCCATCCATCCATCCATCCATCCATCCATCCATCCATCCATCCATCCATCCATCCATCCATCCATCTCTCTAAACATCCATCCATCCATCCATCCATCCATCCATCCATCCATCTCTCTAAACATCCATCCATCCATCCATCCATCCATCCATCCATCCATCCATCCATCCATCCATCCATCCATCCATCCATCCATCCATCCATCCATCTATCAAACATCCATCCATCCATCCATCTGTCAAAACATCCATCCATCCATTCATTTATACATCCATCCATCCATCTATACATCCATCCATCCATCTGTCTAAACATCCATCCATCCAGCCACCCATCCGTCTAAACATCCATCCATCCATCCATCCGTCTAAACATCCATCCATCCATCTATACATCCATCTATCCATCCATCTATCTATACATCCATCCATCCATCTATACATTCATCCATCCATCCATCATCCATCCTTTCATCCATCCATCCATCCATCCATCCATCCATCCATCCATCCATCCATCCATCCATCCATCCATCCATCTATCCATCTATACATCCATCCATCCATCTATACATTCATCCATCCATCCATCATCCATCCTTTCATCCATCCATCCATCCATCCATCCTTTCATCCATCCATCCATCCATCCATCCATCTATACATCCATCCATCCATCCATCCATCCATCCATCCATCCATCCATCCATCCATCCATCCATCCATCCATCTATCCATCTATACATCCATCCATCCATCTATACATCCATCCATCCATCTATACATTCATCCATCCATCCATCATCCATCCTTTCATCCATCCATCCATCCATCCATCCTTTCATCCATCCATCCATCCATCTATACATCCATCCATCCATCCATCCATCCATCCATCCATCCATCCATCCATCCATCCATCTATCCATCTATACATCCATCCATCCATCTATACATCCATCCATCCATCTATACATTCATCCATCCATCCATCATCCATCCTTTCATCCATCCATCCATCCATCCATCCTTTCATCCATCCATCCATCCATCTATACATCCATCCATCCATCCATCCATCCATCCATCCATCCATCCATCCATCCATCCATCCATCCATCCATCCATCCATCCATCCATCCATCCATCCATCCATCCATCCATCTATCCATCTATACATCCATCCATCCATCCATCCATCCATCCATCCATCCATCCATCCATCCATCCATCTATCCATCTATACATTCATCCATCCATCTATACATCCATCCATCCATCCTTATAGTAGATGATCACAGCAGGTGTATCTTCTTCTGTGAGGACTGAGACTGAGACTCGAGAACATCAATATTCATGTTGGCGAGCGGCGAGAGAACGAGGGTGGCGTGTGAAGCGACGGCTCCACTGAGGTGTGACACCGTCGAACGCACCTGAGATGATTGGAGGTGTGTGTGAGTGTGGGCGGAGCCTCACCGTGATCACGTCTCCAGCCTTGATGTTGAGGCTGGTCAGGTCATAGTTGTTGCAGTAGTCCTTCAGAGCTCGGACCTGCAGCGCCGCCGAAGCATCTGCACGCACGAGTCGGTGCTCAGTGGTCATGGTTCACTTCATCCCTCGCTCCTCACTCACCCCTCAGCAGCTGCTTGATCTCCCGGCTAGCTTGTGTGGCGGTGAACTGGTAGACGATGTCCAGAGCCGTCTGACTGTAGGTGTTCCTCACCGCTGCGTTGATGCCACTCTGAAGAAACACCATCCACATGTTAGTAAGTAATATTTATATTTATAGAGAGCTTTTCCAGACCAGGGTCACAAAGAACTTAAACAAACAAAACAATATTCAATAAAGGATATACTTTAAAGATCAAGATAAAACTGATAACAAAACAGAAGTTCCAGAAAATCAAGGAAAAGCCTGAACAAATAAAAGTGTGTTGAGATGTTTCTTGAAGGAGTCAGTAGATCATCAAACACAGAGAACGTTCCAAAGCTTAGGAGCAACAGTCTGGAAGGATTTCTCTCCTCTGGTCCTGAACCGTGTTCAGGAACCATCAGTAGATTCTGATCCACAGACCTCAGAGCCCGAGCTGGGGTGTAAGTCTGGATCAGATCACTGATGTCCATCAGTGTCGTCACAACAGTGACATTTTAAATGTTGACACTTTAAGTGTTATTGTTACGTGTTACTATTGGACCTGATACATGTTTATCCTCCTCTTTCTCGTTCTGTTCATTAAACATGATGCAATAACAACTTCCTGTTTCCTGTTGATCAAGACGCAACATTCAAGGTTCCACTCCTGGCGACCTTTCACCTCCTAATGAGTCGTCGTACCGACTTCCTCGTTCCGCTAAAATCATCCTCGCCGTCGTCCGACTCCCAGGATCACACGGACGGTCGACCCCCGTGACCCCTGACCCTCGCTCGACACCTAGAGACCGTCTCACCTCCAGCAGCAGTCGGACGGCGTCGGTCTTCCCGCACAGAGCGGCTTCGTGCAGCGCCGTCCCTGCCTTGGTCTGACGGTTGATGTCGATTCCAGCCTGGATCAGGAGTCTGTGGGGAGAAGCTCCTGTCAATTATGATGCCTTCTGGCTCAGCTCTGAAGCAGTGTTAAAAATAAATATCATTATGATTTGGTTTAACAAAACGTTCCTGACGCTGATTATCTGTAGATCATTAAATCAATAAAAAGTAAACACTGATATTATAAACAAGTACAAAATATATTTTTTAAAGATAAAAGACAATAAAACGTCACTTGAAAGTCTCATGAGTTACTTTTACAGATACTTGTTGACATAGTTTGTCTGATGTTAGAATCTTTCTTACACTCTTTCCTCCCGTGTTTACCATTTGTTAAGTTGATGTTTACATCCCTGTCTCGTTGGGCGATATTCAAGCATAATAAACATTAAATGAAGACAAAAACGTCACTGGGAAAAATTCTGACAACAAATCCACAAAAAAAAATCAAGAATATGATAGAAGCAGGAAGTAGAAATAGTCGCTTCCATGCTAACAACAAAGCTACATGTAGCTTATTGAAGCCAGATAAACATGTATTTCACACAATAATGTCACTTTATTTTAATATTTTGAGTGTGTGTTTACGAGTCAGCTGCACTAACAGTTGGAAAAAATCATCAAACTCTGGACAATAACAAGCCAGTTTTGCTAATGCTAAACAGGTTGTGCTAATGCTAACAAGCTAGTTGCGCTAATGCTAAACCGGTTGTGCTAATGCTAACAAGCTAGTAGCGCTAATGCTAACAAGCTAGTTTGTTTTTGTCACATAAACCCAAAAACTCTCGTGTGTGTGTGTGTGTGTGTGTGTGTGTGTGTGTGTGTGTGTGTGTGTGTGTGTGTGTGTTCTACCTGATGATGTCGATGTGTCCGTTCTTAGCAGCCAGGTGTAACGGTGACGTCCCGTTGGGGTCGGTCGTGTCTCCCTTCTTGGGCTCCAGGAGAGCAACACACATGTTACTGGAGAGCAACAACTGGACGACCTGAACACACACATGATCATACAGGTCAACACATTGAACCAACACACACACTACAAAATCACATGTTAGTGCATCAGTGTCTACATGTTACACACAACTCCCACATGTTACACACAAACTCCTACATGTTACACACAAACTCCCACATGTTACACACAAACTCCTACATGTTACACACAAACTTCTACATGTTACACACAAACTCTCACATGTTACACACAAACTTCCACATGTTACACACAAGCTCCTACATGTTACACACAAACTCCCACATGTTACACACAAACTTCTACATGTTACACACAAACTCCTACATGTTACACACAAACTTCTACATGTTACACACAAACTCCCACATGTTACACACATACTTCTACATGTTACACACAAACTCCTACATGTTACACACAAACTCCTACATGTTACACACAAACTCCTACATGTTACACACAAACTCCTACATGTTACACACAAACTCCTACATGTTACACACAAACTCCCACATGTTACACACAAACTCCTACATGTTACACACAAACTCCCACATGTTACACACAAACTTCTACATGTTACACACAAACTCTCACATGTTACACACAAACTTCTACATGTTACACACAAACTCTCACATGTTACACACAAACTTCCACATGTTACACACAAGCTCCTACATGTTACACACAAACTCCCACATGTTACACACAAACTTCTACATGTTACACACAAACTCCTACATGTTACACACAAACTTCTACATGTTACACACAAACTCCCACATGTTACACACATACTTCTACATGTTACACACAAACTCCTACATGTTACACACAAACTCCCACATGTTACACACAAACTCCTACATGTTACAGACAAACTCCCACATGTTACACACAAACTTCTACATGTTACACACAAACTCTCACATGTTACACACAAACTTCTACATGTTACACACAAACTTCTACATGTTACACACAAACTCCTACATGTTACACACAACTCCCACATGTTACACACAAACTCCTACATGTTACACAAAAACTCCCACATGTTACACACAAACTCCTACATGTTACACACAAACTTCTACATGTTACACACAAACTCTCACATGTTACACACAAACTCCCACATGTTACACACAAACTCCCACATGTTACACACAAACTCCTACATGTTACACACAAACTCCTACATGTTACACACAAACTCCCACATGTTACACACAAACTCCCACATGTTACACACAAACTCCTACATGTTACACACAAACTCCTACATGTTACACACAAACTCCTACATGATACACACAAACTCCTACATGTTACACACAAACTCCCACATGTTACACAAAAACTCCTACATGTTACACACAAACTTCTACATGTTACACACAAACACCTACATGTTACACACAAACTCCCACATGTTACACACAAACTTCTACATGTTACACAGAAACTCCTACATGTTACACACAAACTCCTACATGTTACACACAAACTCCCACATGTTACACACAAACTCCCACATGTTACACACAAACTCCCACATGTTACACACAAACTCCTACATGTTACACACAAACTCCTACATGTTACACACAAACTCCTACATGTTACACACAAACTCTCACATGTTACACACAAACTCCTACATGTTACACACAACTCCCACATGTTACACACAAACTCCTACATGTTACACACAAACTCCCACATGTTACACACAAACTCTCACATGTTACACACAAACTCCTACATGTTACACACAAACTCCCACATGTTACACACAAACTCCTACATGTTACACACAAACTTCTACATGTTACACACAAACTCTCACATGTTACACACAAACTTCCACATGTTACACACAAGCTCCTACATGTTACACACAAACTCCCACATGTTACACACAAACTTCTACATGTTACACACAAACTCCTACATGTTACACACAAACTTCTACATGTTACACACAAACTCCCACTTGTTACACACAAACTTCTACATGTTACACACAAACTCCTACATGTTACACACAAACTCCCACATGTTACACACAAACTTCTACATGTTACACACAAACTCCTACATGTTACACACAAACTTCTACATGTTACACACAAACTCCTACATGTTACACACAAACTCCCACATGTTATACACAAACTTCTACATGTTACACACAAACTCTCACATGTTACACACAAACTTCTACATGTTACACACAAACTTCTACATGTTACACACAAACTCTCACATGTTACACACAAACTTCTACATGTTACACACAAACTCCTACATGTTACACACAAACTCCCACATGTTATACACAAACTTCTACATGTTACACACAAACTCTCACATGTTACACACAAACTTCTACATGTTACACACAAACTTCTACATGTTACACACAAACTCTCACATGTTACACACAAACTTCTACATGTTACACACAAACTTCTACATGTTACACACAAACTCTCACATGTTACACACAAACTCCCACATGTTACACACAAACTCCCACATGTTACACACAAACTCATACATGTTACACACAAACTGCTAAGCTAAACACAAGCACAAACTAAACACAAATACAAACTAAACACAAACACACACCCTAAAAGAAAACTTAACACAAACACAAACACAAACTAAACACAAGCACAAACTTAACACAAACACACACTAAACACATACACGGACTAAACACAAACACAAGCTAAACACAAGCACAAACTAAACACAAACACAAACTAAACTCAAACACACACCCTAAAAACAAACTAAACACAAACTGAACACAAACACAAACTAAACACAAACACAAACTAAACACAAACACACACCCTAAAAACAAACTAAACACAAACTGAACACAAACACAAACATAAACTAAACACAAACACAAACACAAACTAAACACAAACACACACCCTAAAAACAAACTAAACACAAACTGAACACAAACACAAACTAAACACAAACACAAACTAAACACAAACACACACCCTAAAAACAAACTAAACACAAACTGAACACAAACACAAACATAAACTAAACACAAACACAAACACAAACTAAACACAAACTAAACACAAACACACACCCTAAAAACAAACTAAACACAAACTGAACACAAACACAAACTAAACACAAACTGTTGCTGCTTCTCACCCCGACTCTCCCGAATTCACAGGCCAGGTCCAGAGGAGTTTTTCCGTTGTTGTCCACGATGCATGGGTTCGACTGATGCTGCAGCAACATCTCCGACTGGAGCAGAAGAAAGTCAGTGAAACAAGATGTTGTGTTGATTCTGTGTGAGAATGTGTGTGCGGAGTGTGTGCGGTTGTGACGTCAACTTGATGGACTCCAGGTATAAATCCTGGTCCATGAAGAAGAAGCTTCATCATCTCGTCGTTTGTGGCTCCTCAGCATTTCTACTGTTACCATGACGACCACAGAAGCTCCATTCATCCTCACATTATTATTTCTTTTTGGTAATATATTGAAATATATCATTTTTTATTGACAATAAAACATATTTTTACTTTTTCATTTGCATCTTCAATTAAACTTTTTTTAAAATATACTTGAAAAATGTACTAAAAACACATTTTAATAAATAAATTAGTTTGTTTGTGTTTTATCATCGTTTAATTTTTTAATTCCTGCTAAGATTTACCCATAATGTATTTAAAAGGTGTATTTTTATCATGTTCTCACCACATCATAGTGTTTTTATCTACAAGTTATCATGTTCATAAGTTATCATGTTCATAAGTTATCATGTTCTCACTACATTGTAGTGTTTTTATCTATAAGTTATCATGTTCATAAGCTATCATGTTCTCATCACATCATAGTGTTTTTATCTATAAGTTATCATGTTCATAAGCTATCATGTTCTCATCACATCATAGTGTTTTTATCTATAAGTTATCATGTTCATAAGTTATCATGTTCTCATCACATCATAGTGTTTTATATATAAGTTATCATGTTCATAAGCTATCATGTTCTCATCAAATGATAGTGTTTTTATCTATAAGTTATCATGTTCATAAGTTATCATGTTCTCATCACATCATAGTGTTTTTATCTACAAGTTATCATGTTCATAAGTTATCATGTTCATAAGTTATCATGTTCTCATCACATCATAGTGTTTTTATCTACAAGTTATCATGTTCTCATCACATCATAGTGTTTTTATCTACAAGTTATCATGTTCATAAGTTATCATGTTCTCATCACATCATAGTGTTTTTATCTAAAAGTTATCATGTTCATAAGTTATCATGTTCTCATCACATCATAGTGTTTTTATCTATAAGTTATCATGTTCATAAGTTATCATGTTCTCATCACATCATAGTGTTTTTATCTACAAGTTATCATGTTCATAAGTTATCATGTTCATAAGTTATCATGTTCTCATCACATCATAGTGTTTTTATCTATAAGTTATCATGTTCATAAGTTATCATGTTCATAAGTTATCATGTCCATAAGTTATCATGTTCATAAGTTATCATGTTCATAAGTTATCATGTTCATAAGCTATCATGTTCTCATCACATCATAGTGTTTTTATCTATAAGTTATCATGTTCATAAGTTCTCATGTTCATAAGCTATCATGTTCTCACCACATCGTAGTGTCCGTGCTGAGCCGACAGGTGCAGAGGAATCTGTCCTTCGTCCGACTGACCGTTGACCGACGAACCTGATTTCAACAACATCTTCATCGGCTCCGACTTCCCCTGCCAGGCGGCGTAGTGTAGAGGCCGCATCCCTGACACACAAACACACACACAGGTGTGTGTCACACCTTCGGCAACACTACACACTTCACGTCTCACCTTTCTGGTCCCGGATGTCCACGGCGGCCTGAGACTCCAGCAGCAGATTGATGACCTCCATGTTCCCGTTGAGAGACGCATGATGGAGAGCAGAGAAGCTACAACACAACAACACACACACCTGTCAGTACACATTAATAACACACACGTGTCATTACAAATCAACACACACATGTCATTACACATCAACACACACATGTCATTACACATCAACACACACATGTCATTACACATCAACACACACGTGTCATTACACATTAATAACACACACGTGTCATTACACATCAACACACACGTGTCATTACACATCATCAACACACACATGTCATTACGCATCAACACACACGTGTCATTACACATCAACACACACATGTCATTACACATCAACACACACCTGTCAGTACACATTAATAACACACACGTGTCATTACACATCAACACACACATGTCATTACACATCAACACACACCTAACAGTAAATATTAATAACACACACGTGTCATTACACATCAACACACACATGTCATTACACATCAACACACACCTGTCAGTACACATTAATAACACACACGTGTCATTACACATCAACACACACATGTCATTACACATCAACACACACCTGTCAGTACACATTAAAACACACACGTGTCATTACACATCAACACACACATGTCATTACACATCAACACACACCTGTCAGTACATATTAATAACACACACGTGTCATTACACATCAACACACACATGTCATTACACATCAACACACACCTGTCAGTACACATTAAAAACACACACGTGTCATTACACATCAACACACACATGTCATTACACATCAACACACACCTGTCAGTACATATTAATAACACACACGTGTCCTTACACATTAATAACACACACGTGTCATTACACATCAACACACACGTGTCATTACACATCAACACACACATGTCATTACACATCAACACACACGTGTCATTACACATCAACACACACGTGTCATTACACATTAATAACACACACATGTCATTACACATCAATAACACACACGTGTCATTACACATCAACACACACGTGTCATTACACATCATCAACACACACATGTCATTACGCATCAACACACACGTGTCATTACACATCAACACACACATGTCATTACACATCAACACACACCTAACAGTAAATATTAATAACACACACGTGTCATTACACATCAACACACACATGTCATTACACATCAACACACACCTGTCAGTACACATTAATAACACACACGTGTCATTACACATCAACACACACATGTCATTACACATCAACACACACCTGTCAGTACACATTAAAAACACACACGTGTCATTACACATCAACACACACATGTCATTACACATCAACACACACCTGTCAGTACATATTAATAACACACACGTGTCCTTACACATTAATAACACACACGTGTCATTACACATCAACACACACGTGTCATTACACATCAACACACACATGTCATTACACATCAACACACACGTGTCATTACACATCAACGCACACATGTCATTACACATCAACACACACATGTCATTACACATTAATAACACACATGTGTCA
This sequence comes from Callionymus lyra, assembly GCF_982586985.1. Lineage (NCBI taxonomy): Eukaryota > Metazoa > Chordata > Actinopteri > Syngnathiformes > Callionymidae > Callionymus > Callionymus lyra. The sequence goes on along the minus strand of NC_141832.1, from coordinate 6,772,891 downwards.
TTACACGTCAATAACACACACGTGTCATTACACATCAACACACACGTGTCATTACACATCATCAACACACACATGTCATTACACATCAACACACACGTGTCATTACACATCAACACACACATGTCATTACACATCAACACACACGTGTCATTACACATCAACACACACGTGTCATTACACATCAACACACACGTGTCATTACACATCATCAACACACACATGGCATTACACATCAATAACACCCACATGTCATTACACATCAATAACACACACATGTCATTACACATTAATAACACACACGTGTCATTACACATCATCAACACACACATGTCATTACACATCAATAACACACACATGTCATTACACATCAATAACACACACATGTCGTTACACATCAATAACACACACATGTCATTACACATTAATAACACACACATGTCATTACACATCACAAACACACACATGTCATTACACATCACAAACACACACATGTCATTACACATCACAAACACACACGTGTCATTACACATCACAAACACACACATGTCATTACACATCAACACACACCTGTCAGTACATATTAAAACACACACATGTCATTACACATCAACACACACATGTCATTACACATCAACACACACCTGTCAGTACATATTAATAACACACACGTGTCATTACACATCAACACACACATGTCATTACACATCAACACACACCTGTCAGTACACATTAAAAACACACACGTGTCATTACACATCAACACACACATGTCATTACACATCAACACACACCTGTCAGTACATATTAATAACACACACGTGTCCTTACACATTAATAACACACACGTGTCATTACACATCAACACACACGTGTCATTACACATCAACACACACATGTCATTACACATCAACACACACGTGTCATTACACATCAACACACACGTGTCATTACACATTAATAACACACACGTGTAATGACACGTCAATAACACACACGTGTCATTACACATCAACACACACGTGTCATTACACATCATCAACACACACATGTCATTACACATCAACACACACGTGTCATTACACATCAACACACACATGTCATTACACATCAACACACACCTAACAGTAAATATTAATAACACACACGTGTCATTACACATCAACACACACATGTCATTACACATCAACACACACCTGTCAGTACACATTAATAACACACACGTGTCATTACACATCAACACACACATGTCATTACACATCAACACACACCTGTCAGTACACATTAAAAACACACACGTGTCATTACACATCAACACACACATGTCATTACACATCAACACACACCTGTCAGTACACATTAATAACACACACGTGTCATTACACATCAACACACACATGTCATTACACATCAACACACACCTGTCAGTACATATTAATAACACACGTGTCCTTACACATTAATAACACACACATGTCATTACACATCAACACACACGTGTCATTACACATCAACACACACATGTCATTACACATCAACACACAGGTGTCATTACACATCAACGCACACATGTCATTACACATCAACACACACATGTCATTACACATTAATAACACACACGTGTCATTACACGTCAATAACACACACGTGTCATTACACATCAACACACACGTGTCATTACACATCATCAACACACACATGTCATTACACATCAACACACACGTGTCATTACACATCAACACACACATGTCATTACACATCAACACACACGTGTCATTACACATCAACACACACGTGTCATTACACATCAACACACACGTGTCATTACACATCATCAACACACACATGTCATTACACATCAATAACACACACATGTCATTACACATCAATAACACACACATGTCATTACACATTAATAACACACACGTGTCATTACACATCAACACACACATGTCATTACACATCAATAACACACACATGTCATTACACATTAATAACACACACATGTCATTACACATCAATAACACACACGTGTCATTACACATCAATAACACACACATGTCATTACACATCAATAACACACACATGTCATTACACATCAATAACACACACATGTCATTACACATTAATAACACACACATGTCATTACACATCACAAACACACACATGTCATTACACATCACAAACACACACATGTCATTACACATCACAAACACACACGTGTCATTACACATCACAAACACACACATGTCATTACACATCACAAACACACGCATGTCATTACACATCACAAACACACACATGTCATTACACATCAATAACACGCATATGTCATTACACATTAATAACACACACATGTCAATACACATCAATAACACACGTGTCATTACACATCATCAACACACACATGTCATTACACATCAATAACACACACATGATACACATCACAAACACACACATGTCATTACACATCAATAACACACACATGATACACATCACAAACACACACATGTCATTACACATCAATAACACACACATGATACACATCACAAACACACACATGTCATTACACATCAATAACACACACATGATACACATCACAAACACACACATGTCATTACACATCACAAACACACACATGATACACATCACAAACACACACCAGGTCAAACATGTCACAAACACACACCAAGTCAGAGATAATAATAATAAATAATGTCAAATAAAAATGTAAAACTAAATGTTAAAATACTTTAAATATGTTTCTACAATAACAGTTTTAGGATCATGAGAGTATTTTTCTATTATTATTATTTAAATGACAATAATAACAACAATTGTTCACTCGATTATTCTGGTGTTGTGTGTCACTAGTGTCTTCACACACAGGGTGAACCCGGGACACGCCAGCAGGGGTCACCAGCAGGGGTCACCACAGGGGTCACCACAGGGGTCACCAGCAGGAGCAGGGAAGCCCTCGCTCGAGCCAAGTAGTAACGCATGAAATATTGATCGTCTCAGGGAAGAGAATCTCTACTTTGTGTCTGTGTGTGTGTGTGTGTGTGTGTGTGTGTGTCTGTGTGTGTGTGTGTCTGTGTGTGTGTGTGTGTCTGTGTGTGTGTGTGTCTGTGTGTGGGGGTGTGTGTGTGTGTGTGTGTGTGTGTGTGTCTGTGTGTGTCTCTGTGT
>NC_141832.1:6764708-6767208 GCF_982586985.1 Callionymus lyra | reverse complement strand
CACACACAGACACACACAGACACACACACAGACACACACAGACACACACAGACACACACACACAGACACACACACACACAGCTTCCCTCAGGGGTTCAGGAAACAGGACAGTCTCTCTATTGTGGAGGCGACAGCTCTCAGCGCCACTGCAAGAGGAACATTGATTTTCTAGCAGCTATTTTTGAGTTCAGACACACGCACACACACGCACACACACACACACACACGCACACGCACACACACACACACTGATAAAAAGAGGTGTAACGATAGAAGAATCCTCTGAGGCGATGACACGTGACCGACTCTCTCATCTTTCCAAACACAGTGTTTTTGTTTGTCGTCATCTGTTCTCATCTCAACGACCTCGTCCCGTGACCCCCGACTTGGCCCCAATCGTTTATTAGAGGAGCGGCACACCCAAGAAGTTTGAGTCAACACGCAATAACTCGGAGCTCAAAGTATCACTTATCAACCAACAAAAAGGAGCGCTAACACTCAGCTAGCTACTGAGCTAACATGGTTAACAACACTGAGCTAACATGCTAAATAACACTGAGCTAACATGCTAAAGAACACCTAGCTAACGTGCTAAAGAACACCAAGCTAAAATGCTAAAGAAGACTGAGCTCACATGTTAAAGAACACTGAGCTAACTTGCTAAAGAACAATGAGCTAACATGCTAAAGAACAATGAGCTAACATGCTAAGGAAAACTGAGCTAACTTGCTAAAGAACACTGGCTAACTTGATAAATAACACTGAGCTAACATGCTACACAACACTGAGCTCACATGCTACACAACACTGAGCTAACATGCTAAACAACACTGAGCTAACATGCTAAACAACACTGTGCTTACATGCTAAACAACACTGAGCTAACATGCTAAACACCACTGAGCTTACATGCTAAACAACACTGAGCTAACTTGCTAAAGAACAATGAGCTAACATGCTAAACAACACTGTGCTTACATGCTAAACAACACTGAGCTAACATGCTAAACAACACTGAGCTAACTTGCTAAACAACACTGAGCTAACATGCTAAACAACACTGAGCTAACTTGCTAAACAACACTGAGCTAACATGCTACACAACACTGAGCTAACATGCTAAACAACACTGAGAGTGAAGAGAGCTTCTTAAACCAGGATGTTCTTCCTCCCACACATTCATTCCTGCAGATTATTTTACACTCGGTTCAACAACTTCCTCCCAAAGACGTCTCTTCTGTTGGCAGCTGGTCTGGAAAAAGTTCTGTGGACTCTGGAGAGACTCGTACCAACGTTTGTCAATAAAGACAATAATAATGTTCATCATGAATTTACTGAGGTGTGTGTTTGTCAAGAGTGTGTTGATAGTATCACGATACAATACAGTGATATATAGTGATAGTATAGTAACACGTATATATGTGTAGTATTGTCCAGTACTTGACTCTGGTGTTGTGATAGTGTAGTAACAAGTATAAATGTGTAGTATTGTCCAGTACTTGACTCTGCTGTTGTGATAGTGTAGTAACAAGTATATATGTGTAGTATTGTCCAGTACTTGACTCTGCTGTTGTGATAGTGTAGTAACAAGTATATATGTGTAGTATTGTCCAGTACTTGACTCTGGTGTTGTGATAGTGTAGTAACAAGTATAAATGTGTAGTATTGTCCAGTACTTGACTCTGGTGTTGTGATAGTGTAGTAACAAGTATAAATGTGTAGTATTGTCCAGTACTTGACTCTGCTGTTGTGATAGTGTAGTAACAAGTATATATGTGTAGTATTGTCCAGTACTTGACTCTGGTGTTGTGATAGTGTAGTAACAAGTATATATGTGTAGTATTGTGGAGGACTTGACTCTGGTGTTGTGATAGTGTAGTACCAAGTATATATATGTAGTATTGTTGAATACTTGACTCTGGTGTTGTGATAGTGTAGTAACAAGTATATATGTGTAGTATTGTCCAGTACTTGACTCTGGTGTTGTGATAGTGTAGTAACAAGTATATATGTGTAGTATTGTCCAGTACTTGACTCTGGTATTGTAGTATTTACAGACCACATGACTCTTGACGAAGTCATAACTACTTTCATTTGTTTTCAAACCAAAATATGTCCAAACATCAGCTTTAAAAGCTGCTGGACTCACTGTATCCTCTCGTCCTCAGTCATCATTCTTCCTTTAGCTGTGGAGGACGTAACAACTGCTGCTGTCTAGAGGCCAGAGGTTTGATTGCAACACAAACATGAACAAACACTGTGAATATTTTCATGTTTATTGTTAATAAAAACTTATAAAAACGTAAACAGTTTTCTGCCGAGTCACAGTAGCTCCGCCCCCGACACCAGCCAGGTCGTCCAATCAGGGCAGAAGCTCAGAGACAATATGAAGCATGAGTGGGAGCTGTGCCAGATCTACACACACTACACACACTGTCACACACACACAGGTGGAAGACACACACGATACACGTGTATCTAACCAGCTTTGTGTTGTTCT